>NC_086245.2:22478286-22768286 GCF_036321145.2 Pelmatolapia mariae | reverse complement strand
TAATAGTCTGTCTCTTTCCATTAAAATGAAACTGGCATAAAAATAAGAGACTGTTCAATTCTTTATAAGTGAGCAAACTTATAAGTTCAGCAGGGGATCAAGAAATTATTTCCCCCACTGTAGGACCTTTCTTTTTTAATATATCTTTTGGTGCTTTTTAGCCTTTATTGCAATAAAACAATGGAAAGAAGACAGGAAAGCTGGGAGAAAGACCAAAGGAGTGGCAGTGTAAAAGGCCTGAGAGCAGACTCAAACTCAAGGCTCTTCATTAATGTCACAGCATATGAGTCGCCTACTCTAGTGGTTCTCTAGTTCTAAAACAGAAAGAGAGAAATTGTATAAAAGTCAGTATTACTGTGCGTATGTCTTGGCTTTTATTGCAAAAGTCAAGGACAAGAAGAAGCCATTTTTTGCATCGCTTGGTTTCCTCTATGGCTCAGGCAGACACCGTTGTTTATTTGTGTTCGGTATAGTATTTTGTCAGTATTTAAATACCGCAATCATCGGAATTAAAGTTCTTTCATTTTCAAGTGCCTGCCCCCTTTCCCAACTCTCTGATGTGCTTGAGAAAACACATTGCAGCTCTGCTAGGCAGACAGTTGTTAATCCTACAGAACATTTTCCAAATGTCATATTTTGTCATTTAAAGACAAACTACAACTGAACAGATGCAAAATAAATAAATAAAAGAAATACATTGAAAAGCAACACAAAAAACCAGAAAGATTTTAAATACAAGAATGAGACAGAAGTACAGGATGATATTTTTTCTTCATTGTGCTATTCAGTATATCATATGGTTAAAACCTTTAAAAAAAATCACTTCATCTTGCAGTCTTGTCTGTAAAGGTTCAGTCTCACTGTCTCGAAGGATGGTGGCCATAATCCCAGTATGCACTTGCCCCCTCCTTCAGCCCCTGTGTGCTTTATTGCCTTTTTGGCTATATACCATTTCTTTAATTCTTTTTGTTCCCCAAAATGACATGATTAGCTGCATCAGTGACCCTCTACTGCTCATTTCTTTTCTTTTGTTTCAAATACCAAGTCCCAGACCTTCAAACCATATCTTTTCATTCCTCTACTTTTTTTTTAATTCTGCTGTTTCAATTTCACAGTCAGTGAAACTGAAGCTGCTTTAGGGTCTTTTCCTTCAACTCCAGTGACTTCTACTTATTCTACTTCTACTTCTACTTATTGCCTAAATGATAATGTCAGAAAAATTACGCTACTATTAACGGGTTTAATATTAATATTTCACAAAGCATTTTAGGGTAAATATGTGTTGGCGATAGTTTTATGCTCACACACACAATTTCACAATCACTTTTTTACATTGTGATGAGAAACAATTAGACTCTTTCACATGAAGAAATCAAAGCAACAGAAGCCTTCCTAGTTTTCTTTGTGCAAAATAGATTATTGTAGTTATCAGATAGCAATAAGCAGTATTACATTTACGTATGGAAAATACACATAAGTTACAGTAACACTCTGTCTAACATGTGGCAGCCTGCAAAGGACATGGAGTGCTGTTTATTCAAATCTAAAAGAAATAAGATGTGATTGCATCTGTGGAGCAGTAATGAAAAACAGGTGTCAAGTCTAGTGCTTAAAATCTTCCATCTGCACTGGGCTAAAAAAGCACAACAAATTTAGAATGTCCAATGCAATGCATCAATTACTGCATCCAGTGCCTTCAGGGCTTTTCGCTCTCTGAATGTGGAATGAGGAAGCACAACAGCCCTCCCTCTGTGACGCTTTGTTCACTCATCTTTTTGCCCATGTGTTACCTTTAAATCCTTTAAACAGAAAAAAGGGGGAAACTATACCAAAAAATGCTAAGATCAAAGTGCACTTGAAACATGACAAAGAGAGGGGAATCATGTCTTGAGTCAGCAGCCCTGCTGTGGATCACATCCAGGTACATTTGCTACACCTTTCCTGTGCACGGCAGCAGTAATGGTGCCCCCTGGCCAGGACTGTGTGCTCAGCTCACTGCGATGTGGAAAGCACCGAGGACAGGAGGCAGGTACACATTTTAACCCACGCTCCTGACATCCATCTAGCCCTTGACACCGCAGGCGCAGACCTGTCTCCTCTGCTCAACAACAACATGGTGGATCACAATCACAGTGCCCGACTTAGCTCTCAAACCACACACAAACAAGGATAGGTGCTACACAAAGCTAAGCGTACTACACAAAGTTACCTCATATGACAAATTTATACACGGCTCTTATGCTGGTAAAAAAATTAAAAAAAATAATCCAAAACACATGTGAGAAAAGTCATAAAAATGTAAAGATGCACTTGGATTAGGTCTCTACATTTCTTCATGTCTTTGATTTGTTTTCTTTATGTCTTGCTGTTAGAATAGCAACCAAATATATATGACTTGCACTGACTAGTAAAGAGTAAATAAACAGTTATTAATAAAAAAAACTTAGCTAAACAAAATGACACACTATAAATGCTTCAGAAAGGTGTTCATTTCACAAGATGATGGGAAATTTAATGTTGGGTATAAAGTTCATACAAGGATGGATTACATGCAAATTAAAGCGACTCTTAGTAAACTGTACATTGAGCTATCCTGAAACACTCACTGATCCTGGCACACTGCTGATGAGGTAAAAACACTACTTAAAAGATCCAAAACTAACTCCAGTCTTGATTGTCTTCCTCTTTCCTTAGCTGTTCACAAAAAATCAATTCGGAGAGCAAAGTGTATGTGCAGGCGATTAACTCCAGCTAATGATAATGAATTACTGCTAGCTGCCCACCAAAGCTATGCGTCCCTATATAACTCCCAAACTGGCTAAAGATTGGATGAGGAATCTTGGCCTTACATCATTAATTGTTCTTGGTGACTTATTTTAAAATCGAAAACTTGTTAAGGGTCTCAGTTATGCCATTATTGCAATATCATACTAACTAGCCTAATGTGCAATACAAAGAAAATGAAAAAAGAAATGTTCTTCCTTTTGACAATGCCTCCTTCTTTCTAACATTACTCTGACAAGCTTGCATAACACACGGACAAATAAGCCAAAGTTAGGTATGCTTCAATCTTCTGAATTTTTAACCTTCAATCTAATACAGCAGGAACTGCACATGGCTTCATGCTATTACACAGTGGATGTGCTGTTGTGAAGGATTTCCTAATGTGGAAATTGTGAAATTATAGGTTAACATTAGGAGCTCACATATATCTTTAAAAAAGCCAGTATAACCCAATAATTATACTAGTTTCTTTTCATGTCATGTAAATGTGAAATATCATTCCTAGTATATTGTGTATACAAAATAAAGTGATGGAAATCTTTTTTCATGAAGGCTGGTGAAAATGCAGTAAAAATAGACATAACACACAAAGCATCCATTGATCAGGTACTACAGCTCCTAGATGTTTTAAATATCCATTAGTTATATGATATCATCAGTTATTATGCAGCACTCATTGATCGCCTGTTGATTAAACTTAATGAGATAAAGGCTGTGAGCCTCTGGGGATTCTGCCTACCACTGACCAGCTCTGTGTGTGTGAGAAAGAGGGTGTGTGGGAGTAGGAGTAAGATGACCTGGCCTGACCTCCCACTTGCCACATAATGAAAAGCTGTCTTTTCTCAGGCAGAAACTCCATGACCTCAATATCCTTCAAACTTAGAATGCTGGAAACAGCCAACACTCTTTGCAGGACTCTCTTTCTCCTCCATCTTCCTCTCCTTTTTTTTTTTTTTTTTGCACAGACAAATAGACACATATGATATCACAAAGGATATTACATTGGACGGTTGATCAAGCAACTTCCTAAGGGTGCATTTACCTTAATCTTAATTATGTAAGTAATTTACTCCCCTTTCCTTGCTCAATTTCACATGGCTGATGTTGCTGGATGGTTGCAGGTAACATAAACTCTTGGCATGTGCACCATCTGTCACCTTTTTATTACTAATTACAACAACAGCCAGAGCTGGCAAAAGTACAGGCATTCTGTACTTAAGTAGAAGTACAAATAATAGTGCTAAAAAATACTCTAGTAAAAGTTGAAGTACTGACGCAATCTCTTTACTCAAGTAAAAGTAAAAGAATACAGACTCTGAAATGTACAGGGTGGGCCATTTATATGGATATACCGTAATAACATGGGAATGGTTGGTGATATTAAAGTCCTGTTTGTGGCACATTAGTATATGTGAGGGGGCAAACTCCTCGAGATGGGTGGTGACCATGGTGGCCATTTAGAAGTCGGCCATCTTGGATACAACTTTTGTTTTTTCAATAGGAAGAGGGCCAGCACAGGCATCCAGTATCCGTAGTTTCAGGTGCTGCACATCTCGTATCTTCACACCATAGACAATTGCCTTCAGATGACCCCAAAGATAAAAGTCTAAGGGGGTCAGATCGGGAGACCTTGGGGCCATTCAACTGGCTCACGACGACCAATCCACTTTCCAGGAAACTGTTCATATAGGAATGCTTGGACCTGGCACCCATAATGTGGTGGTGCACCATCTTGCTGGAAAAACTCAGGGAATGTGCCAGCTTCAGTGCATAAAGAGGGAAACACATCATCATGTAGCAATTTCAAATATCCAGTGGCCTTGAGGTTTCCATTGATGAAGAATGGACCCACTATCGTTGTACCCCATATACCACACCAAACCATCACTTCTGTTGGTCCAACAGTCTTGGAGGGATCCATCCAATGTGGGTTAGCGTCAGACCAATAGCGGTGGTTTTGTTTGTTAACTTCACCATTCACATAAAAGTTTGCCTCATCACTGAACAAAATCTTCTGCGTGAACTGAGGGTCCTGTTCCAATTTTTGTTTTGCCCATTCTGCAAATTCTGTGCACCGATCTGGGTCATCCTCGTTGAGATGCTGCAGTAGCTGGAGTTTGTAAGGGTGCCATTTGTGAGTAGCTAATATCTGCCAAAGGGATGTTCGACTAATGCCACTCTCCAGTGACATGCGGCGAGTGCTACGCTGTGGGCTTTTGCTGAATGAAGCTAGGACAGCCACTGATGTTTCTTCATTAGTGACAGTTTTCTTGCGTCCACATTTTGGCAAATCCAACACTGAACCAGTTTCACGAAACTTAGCAAGCAGTTTGCTAACTGTAGCATGGGAGATGGGTGGTCTCGTAGGGTGTCTTGCATTGAAATCTGCTGCAATGACCCGGTTACTGCGTTCACCAGATATCAACACAATTTCGATCCGCTCCTCACGTGTTAACCTCTTCGACATGTCAAAGGCTGTGAACAAAGAGAGACTTGTAAATAACTCATGAAAGAATAAATTTACGTTGAAACCAAGCACACCATTGTTTTTCTTGTGACATTACCAATAAGTTTGATGTGTCACATGGCCCTCTTCCTACTGAAAAAACAAAAGTTGTGTCCAAGATGGCCGACTTCTAAATGGCCACCATGGTCACCACCCATCTTGAGGAGTTTGCCCCCTCACATATACTAATGTGCCACAAACAGGACTTTAATATCACCAACCATTCCCATGTTATTACAGTGTATCCATATAAATGGCCCACCCTGTACTCAAAGTAAAGGAGTAAAAAGTAGCTCTTTCAAGGACAATTCTATTTTTGTTACGCAAAGGTAACAAAACATTGTGCTATATTAACATTATAATAAAAATATTAAAATAATATCAGTAGGTGGGGAGATAAACTTCAAATTTTTATTTCTAATTGTGCTCACCTTGAATTAGAACAAAAAGAAGGAAAATAAAAAAATATATACATATATCTATATATACATATATATATATAGATATAGATATATTTATATATATCTATATCTATATCTATATATAGATATATATATATATATATATATGGTTGCAATGGGTCAGTGTGGGGAAAATAATCGCAACTCACAATAATTTCTTTTTAGAGCTCTAGTAGATTTTCTTAGTGTACAAGCTGTGATTAGCTGAACTGCTGCTCTCTGTGGATGTACACAATTTAATTCAAGCAGATGTCTGCAGATGTTTCATGAGTTCTCCTGGCTGATTTCCATCCTCTACACTGAAAGTATGCTGTTTATGCTGTCTTTTTTCTAGATGGTATAAAGTTGGTATGAAGGTGGAATTCAGTAAATGAATGTAAGCATCATTAGCTAAAATTTATGTTAATTATTGCTACACTTGATGCAACCTAACTCTGACCATGAAACCACAGCCACTGTGCACGAGTCACACACAATGAAAAAACATAATGTTACATGTACAGAACCAATATGTGATTTAAAAACATGAGGACTTGGATGTAAGTTTAAAATTTACAGTTTATCAGATAACACTGAGCAGTCCTTACCTTTCAATCTAACCTCTCTTTTTTTCTCTCCCGTCTTTTCTTTGTTATCTTTCTCATCTCTGAGTGAAGTTAACTTGCTTTCTTTTCACTCCCTGTGAAATACAGCAGTTTGACCTTTAGCTAGCAACACACCGTGTGTGCTTGCGGATGTTTGTTGGGCTGATAGAAATGTTGCATTTGAAGTTACCTGCCGCAACACGTTACTCCCTTTATGTTTACTCGTCTTCAGTAACGCTAGCTATATGCTGAAGTACTGCAACCGCAACTTACGGACACCTGCAGTAGTTCCAGTGTTATGAAAAAAAGAAGTCCCACTTTTAACCCCTGACTTTCGAACACATGATCTCTTTATAAATGATTAGGACGAATAGGACTGACATTCATGCGTTACTGTTTAGGCTCAAATCAGTTTGGTGTTTGGAGGCTTGCAGTGACAAGAAATGATAACTCCCCCAAATCCGTTAAATCAAAAGTGACAAGCCCGTTTTGAAAATGTGAGAAGTAGAAAGTATAGATGTTTGTTTAAAAATGTAGGGAGTAAAAGTAAAAAGTACTCAGAAAAAAAAACTACTCGAGTAAAGTACAGATATCTGAAAATTCTACTTAAGTACAATAACAAAGAACTGATACTTTTGTGCGTTACTTCCCACCTCTGACAACAGCCATAATGTCTACAATGAATTTTCAGAATGCGTTTATGTAGAGATAATGGTGAGGGAAGAAAAGATTGGTTGATTTTGCTCATACCGTTGACAATTTACGTGGAGTGGAGGATAGCATAACCAAAAGCAGAGAGGCTGTCAGGTCAGACAGCCAAGGACGTGAGGATGAAACAACGCCGTACCAAAGAAATGAGTGCTCAGAAGAGAAGTACATGTCCCATCTTTCCAACCCGCTGCATGCCTGTTTGGCGGTCTCCTCCCCTTGTCTTCCTCTCAGGAGATAAGAGAAAGAGAAAAAGACAAAAATTACTTGTGAGTGAAATGGTGTGAAAAAAGAAAGGCCTAGAGCAGTGGCAACATCCACAGAGGAAATGGCATTCCTCTGGAGGAGGCGGCCTCTCTCCTCTATTTGACGAAATAGGGGAGAAATAGGGAGCGAGTTAAAGAAAGGGTGAAGGAGGCGGTAATGCGAAGGTTGAAACAGGTCAAAAGAAAGATAGTGAGGGCAGAGGGATTAAGACAAATGGCAGGGACCCATTTCACACACACACACACGGAAAAAGATACACACACACATATATATATATATATATATATATATATATATATATATATATATATATAAGGCTCACTGCCCTTCTAACATGTAGCTCTGTAGCTCACCCAGAAACTGTTGTGGAACATCTAGCAGGAATAATGAGCTACCTGAGAATAATGATACAAATACAATTAAATTTTGTAATGGAGCCCCGTCAACATGGTTAATTATCTAAATTAAATATAAACCAACAAAGTCTTGTTATAAATTCAAAGTGGCCTCAGCCACACACGGACCATGTTTCTAAAAGATGAATATCAGATGCTGTACCTTTAGCTTATTCTGATCTTTACCTTTTTCCTTATGTTAACACTGTATTCAAGTAGTTTATTCAGTTCAATTTTATTTATACAGCGCCAAATTAATACAACAGTTAGCTCAAGGCACTTTATATTGTAAGGTAGACCCTATAATAATACATACAGAGAAAAACCCAATAATCACATGACCCCCTATGAGCGAGCATTTTGGCGACAGTGGGAAAGAAAAACTCCCTTTTAACAGGAAGAAACCTCCACTGGAACCTGGCTCAGGGAGGGGCGGCCATCTGCCACGACCAGTTGGATTGAGGGGAGGAAGACAGGCCAAAAAGACATGCTGTAGAAGAGAGCCAGAGATTAATAACAAGTATGATTCAATGCAGAGAGGTCTATTAACACATAGTGAGTCAGTAAGGTGACTGAAGAAGAAATACTCAATGCATCATGGGAATTCCCCAGCAGACTAAAGCTATTGCAGCATAACTAAGGTAGGATGCAGGGTCACTTGATCCAGCCCTAACTATATGCTTTAGCAAAAAGGAAAGTTTTAAGCCTAATCTTTAAAGTAGAAGACAGTGTCTGTCTCCCAAATCCAAATTGAAGGCTAGTTTCACAGAAGAGCTGAAGGCTCTGCCTCCCATTCTACTTTAAATACTCTAGGAACCACAAGTAAGCCCAGAGTCCAAGATCAAAGTGCCCTAATGGGGTGATATGGTACTGTAAGGTCATTAAGATAAAATGGGGCCTGATTATTCAAGACCTTCTATGTGAGGAGCTGGATTTTAAGTTCAATTCTGGGAGGCAATGAAGGGAAGACAATATAGGAGAAGTATGCTCTCTCTTTCTAGTCCCTGTCAGCTCTCTTGCTGCAGCATTTTGTATTAGCTGAGGGGTTTTCAGGGAGTTTCAAGCTAGGAGTCCAGCCTAGAAGTAACAAATCCATACGCTAGTTTTTCAGCATCACTCTGAGACAGAATCTTTCTAATTTTAGAGATATTGCTCAAATGGAAGAAAGCAGTCCTACATATTTGTTTATTATGTGCTTTGAGGGACATATCCTGAAAATTGGAGTCTGTTTCATAGATTCAAACCACTGTAGCAACTAGAATATTATGGTCAACAGTATTGAACATTGTACTGAGGTCTAGCAGGACAACCACAGAAATGAGTCCACTGTCAGAGGCCATAAGAAGATCATTAGTAACCTTCACTAAAGCTGTTTCTGCACTCTGATGAGCTCTGAAACCTGACTGAAACTCTTCAAATAAGCTATTCCAAGGCATTGAAAAAGGATAACAGTGGGTGAATTCTATTCAAAAAACTTAGCAGTGGGGAATAGATTTCATCACAGTAGATGTGTTTCTGAAAGTGCTGTAACTGTGTAATCTAGTAATATAAATTTAAATGTTAGCAGAAAATGATCAGGCAAGAGAGGGTTCTTAGGAAACACTGTTAAATGTTCAGTTTCTATGCCATATGTTAAAACAAGATCTAGAGTGTGATTAAAGTGGTGGGTGGGTTCTTTTACATTTTGAGAGAAGCCATTTGAGTCTAATAACAGATTAAATGCCCTGTTGAGGCTGTCATTTTTAGCTTCTATATGGATGTTAAGATCACCAACAATAATTATTTAATCTGAGCTGAGCACTAAGTCAGATAAAAAGTCTGAGAAATCAGACAGAAATTCTGTGTAAGATCCAGGTGGCCAATAGATGATAACAATTAAGACAGTTTTTTTTTCAGCTAGCGTGGACAAGACTAAGTTTCAGGCTTTAAAATTAAGTAAAACTCTTTCTGGTTCTTTGGTTGATTAATAAGCTGGTCTGGAAGATTGCTGCCACACACCCCTCTTGACCTTTGCTTCGAGGATTCTCATAGTGAGTATGACTCGGGGGTTTTGATTCACTTAAACTAACATAATCATCCTGCTGTGACCAGGTTTCTGTAAGGTAGAGTAAACTGATTTGTTGATTAAATATTAATTAATGTACTAACAGGGACTTGGAAGAGAAAGACCTAATGGAACAGGAAGTGATACTCTACCGCAGAGAGAGCGAACATCAAGTGACAGCGCCACTCAAAGGAGAGGGATGTAATAATGCCCAGTACGCTGCCCAGTCCACACAGCAAATTATTCACTGTGTGGATTGGGCAGCCTATTAACTTTGGAAATTATACTGAGATGTTTTAAATGAGGAGGCCCCGGGACAGACCCAGGACACGCTGGAGAGATTATATCTCTCGGCTGGCCTGGGAATGCCTTGGTGTTCTCCCGGATAAGCTGGAGGAGGTGGCTGGGGAGAGGGAGGTCTGGTCTTCTCTGCTTAGGCTGCTGCCCCCACGACCCGGCCCCGGATAAAGCGGATGAAGATGGATGGATGGATGGATGGATGGTTTTAAATGAGATACGGGGTCGGATCATAAATATAAATCTATCTTTGTGTCTTTGTGTGTGTCCCTTTCAATCTCCCACAGTTCTCGGTCCAGTGCTGTACCAGTAAAAATTTGAAGTTTGCAGGTATTTGTCAATGTTATATTTGTATGTGAGGCGGCAGTTATTGATTCTCATAAATAATACACTAACAAACACCAGAAGACAGTTTTCCCCTCTCGGTATGCCAACTTCACCAGCATATACTGAGAAAAGCCAACTGTAAATGATCTTGAATATCATCAATGGTATAAAATGAGACAAGTATAGAATAGATTTAGTGCTTCAGTCAAACACAAGATGAAATCATCCAGACAAGGACAGAAGATGTTACAGGGGATAAAAAAGGCAATGAGCAGAGTCCCAGTCTCCTCTCATGCTTTAACGCAACTGTTGTTTTCCTTTTGGTTTCCTTTGGCTTTTTTGTCAGTTAGTGTTGGAGCACTGAGCCTGTGTGAGCTATTTCAAAGTGAGCCTCTTGCCTTGGGCTAGTGGTGTGTACCACTCTGTGATCACCCCCCTCCGTAACACACACACATTCACACCCATCACTACTGTTAAGAGCCATCTGGGCCCAGTGATCAAAGGAGAGTAAAGCAGGGGGCTTGGAGGACATCTCTGATTACTACTGCCTAAGGCAGGCCACCTAGTCCCCGTCAGCCTTATTCCACCACCACCACCACCACCATCATCATCATCCAGCACTGCAATCAATATGCTGCTACAAGGCTATGTAAGAGTCACTGCCACCCTCACTTATCATTCATACCCGCATAATATAAGAAGATGTGAATCGGAGAATGGCACAATACTGTAAACGAGTTGGGTTGTGCAGTGCACTAAGCATAGACAATGTTAAAAGGACAGATGTCAGACTACAATATCATTGGATTCTCGCCTTTATTAGGCAGCATAGTCTAGAAAGTGCTGGAGAGTGAGAGATTTGGGGGAATGACACATCAGAAATTATTCTGGGGCAGACTCAAGCCACAGCAGCACTCTCAAAACTGATTATTAAAGAATTCTCAACTTCTCCATTGAAGGAAAATTGAAGTACATGTAATGCCATACCCTTCGCTCTGTAAGTTGATTTTTGAAAGTGTCTAAGTACATAAAGAGATCAAATTGAAATAAAAACTGTGACAACAGCAACAAATAGAAAGAATTGGTTAAGATTTGGTTTGGCACAAACATAAGGAAATTGTTGGGTTAAAACAGACATTTACCTGCATTTAGCAATGACTTGATCAAAATATTTCACATTGTTCTAAAACAGAGCTCACGCCACGTGGGGAAGCCAGCTCAGCCAGCCAACAACCAGCAGTGTACAGTGAAACATGTCATCAACAACACAGCCAACCGAGCTGTCTCATTATTAACATAACTTTCCAACAGTTTGAGCTGGCAAAAAATGCAAACTGCTCTAGAAAGTGGACGAGTGCTTTTGAGAATGTAATCGCCACATATAATTTGCCATCACAGAAGCTCCAGCTTCTTGAGAGACTCAAGCAGGGGTGCGGAAACTGTGCTGGAGATGGGTCCTCTGTGAAAATTGTAAAACCCAATGTGACAGAAAAGGCACGTACATGTGCAGACATGTTTGTTGTTTGCCACATTTTTGTCTGTTCTCTTTCATTTAATTCTGCTATAGATACTGAAATCCATTTTTTTTCTGTCACCTTACACGAGAACAGACAACAGATATATGTTAATGAGAGTTCATTTTAGCTTCAGGGTTTAGAGCGTTAAAATAACTGCAAACATGAGACCTGATGTAAAGACATATAAATGCTAAAAGCACGAGCGGAAGTGATAAAGGAAAACGTTTTACATACACATTAAAAAACAAAAAGGAGAATTTCATGGACTACATTACGATGCTTTACTGAGAAGTTTGGTCATTTTTTTCCAGCACATTTCACGCTGTGCCCCTTAGGACGCCAACTTCAGCTGTGCCACGAACATTTTCATTACACAGCCTATATTGCCACAGCTGTACTTTCAGCTGAAATGCCATCTCATTTCCCTTTCCCTCCATCTCCCTCCAGCCCCGCCTTCTCAGTTCTGAGTTTAATGTCAGAACATCTGATTTAATGGAATAATGCAATACCAGAGAAGTACATGTGCATGCAGACAAACTCACATGGGCATGCAAACACATGTCAAAATACACTGAGGTTGTGTATAATTAATTCAGAGGCATGTTTGTTTTAACAAGATTAAAATTGTAAATCCCTGAAAGTGGCTGCAGGCAAACACAGCAACACTCCTTTCCAGAAACTGAATTGTTAATGTTTTATTTTTCCTTAATGTAAAAAGCCCACCTGCAGATACTGTAAATTTCAAACAGTGTTTTATTGAAGAAAACAACAGGGCTCCAAATCATTATGATCATTTACTGCTGAAGCAAATAGCATTGACAATCTTGAATAAACAGCACCTGTTACAGGCTGAGATACAGTCAGATCCATATGTTTTTAAACAGTGACAAAATTTGTGTATTGTTTGCCTCTGAACACCCGCATAATCAATTTTAAATGAAATAATCAAATAATCAGACTGTCACTGTTTAATTTCTCAGGGTTTAACAAAGGTATGCTTTACCTCATTTCAGCCATATTTATATTTACCATTGACTGGTCTCTAAGTTTGCATCGCTGGGGCTTTAGCTACTGATTTTACAGCAACTTCCAGTAACCTCCAGGAACCACTCACCAACCAGTTGGACAACACATATTTTTTTGCTCACCAGTCTCTAGACCTGTCACTGAGGCTTACGTGCTGAAAAAAACTTCACATAGAAGCACTAATTTCTGCAGGTAATCCTCTAAAAATCCACAGCATTCGAACACAGACAGTCTGTTGGCCAGTAATGGCCAAAGCAGTCTAACAAATGCAATGCAAAATCACAGAGAACAAACAAGCAGACCTAATGAGAGCACAACTAATCTACCCACAAAACAGGCACAGCTTGTTCCTGGTAGTGCTTACAAAATAAAGAACAGGGTTTTTTTAGTAAGAATGTTCTTGCAGGAACCGCTCAAGCTTATCTGTTGCTATATAGGCAATAGACAAGAGTGAATGTCCCCAAGCAGGGTGATTGTGTAGATTTCTTTTCTACTTTTAAGATAGATTTTTCTTTTGTAAAAGCAGAAATTTTGACCTGGAGGTGGAATTATAAAAAAAATATGAGAGGTCGTCATATACCATAAATTCATACATACAATAGTATATGAAAAATGTATGCTACAAAGGAGCTCCTTTGGGAATCATGAATATTTATGCTACATTCAATGAAAACAAAAATATCTCTCTATGGGGCAGACAGGAAAATCTGATTAGCATTTTTTTTTTTACAAGAAACTAAAACATGTATGCTATCAAAAAGAAAATCAAAGTCAAAACATTACATTTTTACACCAAAAATATACTGAAATGCATGGTTTGACATGAGAATCTCACGCAGCTCTGAAACGTAAGAAGACATTTTTTATTTCACTGGCAAATATCTGTCAAACTGCAAGACTGGCACAACATCCCTTTAAAGATGATCCCTTTTCACAACAAATTACACAGCTGAAAGCTGAGTGACAGCAAACAGTATACTTGAACACGAATCAAAATCACTCAAAACAAGTGCATGCATGGGTGTCTTTTTGTGTGTCCCTTTCAATAATTCAGTCCTTCTTCTGCCATTCCAGCTTGAACAATAGGCTCAACAGCCCTGCTATACCTGCTGCTTGTGCACTGATTTGCTGTATTGATTGTTAGTCACGTCATGCAGTGCAGTTAGTTATTTGCCTATTTAGAACTTGTACACATACTGAACATGTTTAATTTTGAAGATCCGGGAGGAAAAAAATAGAAAAGACAGAATAAAACAAAAGAAATAAAAGAACATCTATCTTCACAAAATGTACATTGCAGTTTGCCATGCATAATCTTTTTGCGGGTTTTCCGTGACTCAGGCTCTGTCAACTTTTCCCTGGTTCCCAAATTCCTTCTTTTAAGTGTGTGCTGATTTATCTCACTTGCTCTTGCCTCTATTGGAAGCACAAGCCAAATAATTACTTAAGGTTAAATGGGCACTTGATAAAGCTATGGTGTATGTCTCACATCACTCAATAGTCTATTTGTATTATTCTTTTGTTAACTTTTGTCCTCTGCCAGAGATTTGCTGGGCTGGCAGGAGAGATCAGACAGCTTCAAGCTCCAAAGATAAAAGTCGATGATAGATGATGTATTGACTGCAAGTCCAATGCTCCCTGCTATGAGGACACATTGAGACGTGATTTGGAATATACAAGATGTTAGATCCAGTGGCTGATGAGACTCGGGAGGAAATGGTGCAGTTATTATTTATTGAAAAGAGTTGTTTACACTTTTTTATTTGGCAGTTTCCATGGCCATACAAACAAATAAACTCTTTAGTGAACTAGAGTGATGGTTTCCTCATCCCAACAAAATCAAAAACATAAACAAATATAAATGAATATAAACATTAACAGCCTTATGTCTGATAACCCATTTCTCATACCTAAGAGTGTTGAGTTTTTACAGCTGCACACTGGATAAATTTACAGGGGCATAATTTCCAGGGGGGTTAGGGGGGTTATGACCCCCCCAATAATCAGACCCAACCAATATAACCCCCCCCCCCCCCCCCCCCCCCCATTAAAATTATGAATTATCTTGCATAAATAGGCTGTTGATTTTCTTTACTCATTTCAGTTATTACCAGCAAAATAGTTGTATGTTTAATCATCTGGGAATATACCCAGATGTATTTATTTATTTAGACAGAGATCTTTATCCCCCCAATGTTCAGCACAAAGTTACGCCAGTGTTAATTTATGAACCATAGGCAGTTTAGCCTTAGTGTCCCCCTGTGAGCAGATTAAAGTGAGTCCTGTACAGAATGTTTTCACCATTATGAGAAATTATCTGCTTTATTATTATTAAGAGACAGTGATGTAATGAAGATGAATTAAGGATAGTAATGGCGTAGAAGTGCACTGCCTGGTAAACCCCGTGGAGTCAATGAACGTGCCGGTGCATCTAAATCACATGACTGGTTTAAGATGACCTAGCAGCTAGACGCAAACTCGCTGAGTCTCCATTTCAATTTAAAAATATAGACCCGTTTTTCATCCTAACAGTGCAGTTATGTCAATTTTATTGATAGTGTGATCCATATAAATCCTACCCCACCAAAATAGATGAAAGCCAACAAAATAACCATGCCTGTGTTCTCTACATTGATAACACATTTAACTATAAATAGCAGAAGTTTTTTTATGATGTGACAATGATACTGTTAAACTAAATAATACATTAAAAATAAAAAAATGTATGAATCATATTTAGTTTTATAATTTAGATAATCTCGATAGATATTTAGGATTGAGGTATTTGTTGTAGTTTGATATTGCAAAGCAGTGTGTCTGTTCTCAGTCATCCAGGTCATCGTAGTCTAAGGAGCTTGGAAAGAAAAGCGTCTGGACTTCTTTAAGTTTCTGGAAGACGTTTCACCTCTCATCCAAGAAGCTTCTTCATATCTAAGAGCAATTGGTGGAGATTTCCAGTTTTTAAGCCCTATGGGAGTGTCCCCTGGAGGGTCATGGAACCCCTATTGCTCCTCTACCTAAGCACATGAGCTAAGATCCACTTTTGAGATCCCTTCCTAGATGCCTTAACATCCACTCACATCCTGGGCCATTTGACCTCAGTAAATCACATCATAGGGTGGGGCTAGGCTTCACAATGGGTTCAACCAAATCCGTGGCTGATTGTGACCCACACACGTTTTCACACCTTGGCTTGTGTGATTAGGAGAGGATCGATCGGGGGCTCCACCAATCACTGTTAGAACTGAAGAAGCTTCTCGGATGAGAGGTGAAATGTCTTCAAGAAACCTAAAGAAGTCCAGATGCTTTTCTTTCCAAGCTCCTTAGATTGCAAAGCACTTTTTGCTAACAATGGTTGGTGCTGCTCTCCCAAAGTGCGGGATATGGTTAGGGTTAGCACAAAAGATTACTTAGACGTCAGAGGATTAAGGAATTCACACAACAATTATTTTTGCCCTTTGAATTCTATTTTTCTTTTTTAGTTGCATGATAAATAACAAAGGTCTTGCAGCTCTCTGAGGCTGCAGCCACCTGTCACCAGGGTCAATGAATACTGTAATTAGATCCAGGCTCTAAGCTCTAAAGGCTAAAATGTCTCCGACTACGAAGAGGATTAGGGCAGTAGGTCCAAGAACTGCTCCCCACAGAGCAGACAAGAAGCTTCTCTAAAGGGAAAGAAATTAGGTAAGGATGGATGGGAGGAGGAGAAGTCTATAGAAAATCAGAGGAAATAGAGGATGCAGAGAGGATAACTGTATTGCAATCGAGAAGGAGAAAGGGGATGAGGGCTTCAGTGATGTCTTCAGCTGAATAGAGTACTATAGGTTGCTGATTTTTCAGACTACAGACAAAGCGTCCTGGAAAAAAAAATCCACTCCTACTGTTGGCTAAGGTGGAACTTTCCTTCACTTTTTATTTGCTATTTTTAACGTGAGTTATTATATAATGACAGCTTGCCAATACTGTATATCAATTTTATGTTGGCCAAAACAGAAACGTTAGAAACAAATTAAGGTACAACATGACCTGGCTTCTTCTAGACAAGTACCTAATCTAGGAGAGAGCTTAAAGGTTTGTTTTTGACCTTGGAAAGAACAGCTTCGCCAATAAGAGGTCTCCACAGAAGTCTAACTTCATCAACCTCATCTCATATTCTTTCTCAGGGGGTGCTCTGCACTGTTGTCAAAGAGTTATTCAGTTCATAATGTCAGACAGGTACAAATATAAACAACCCCTTGTCACATCCAAGTTCCCTACTTAGACTGCATGATAATGACTAAACCTTGTCCACTCGCTGAGGAATGTCACATGCTGTTGCTAAAAGCTTTAATCATCTGAACAGCACTCACCTCTTTTTTATCAGCTTTGATGCAAGTCTTAGAGACTTCAAACAGTCACTGGGGCACAATAAAGACACATGTCAGAGGGTAAGAGCACATTCCCAAAGCTATCTGTGAAAGCACCAAAGGCTGACCTTTCCATTTTGTTATTTATTTCAATTGTAGTTAAAATTTTAATTTTAGATTAAAAGATGGGAAAAAATTGTGTTTAAGATCTTAGATTGGCACGCTGTGCAATCAGAGTGCAATCAAAGATGCAGCTGTAGCATTAGCAGCAGGTGCAGAGAGGCGTGTACTATGAAGCAAGATGAATGAGTTAGCAAGCTATGTTGAGATTACGGTTATAGTTTCAGTGGCTCTCTTTTAACCTGACCAAATCACCATTGTAACTTTTTAAAATCAGCTTGAAGCACCACATTTTCAATAATTCCTTTACTTATGATATACTTTAAATGAGATATAGATTCTCTGCTGGTAAGCCATACCCTACTAGCATCGTTAGCCAAGTGTGGCTAATAAATTACATCTATTCAGTTTGTCACACAGAAAATGTATAAAGGTTTTTTCTCTCTGTTACACTGATGGAATTGTAGTAACTAGAACACAGATTAGAAAACTGTTCAGTTACATTCTTAGGCTATTTATCACCAAAAATATCTTTTCAATCAATAAAATTAATTTACTTTTATCGAGTTACAAACTAAAGTTGTTCCTGTGTCTCCTTTGTTAGGCTACAGGAATTCAGCTAACATCAATCCATTTATCAATTTTCTTCTAATTATTCATTGATGGAGGCTGGAGTCAATCCCAGAGGGGGAAAGGTGTGGCACACCAGATGGACTGCCCTTGTATTGCAGGCACTGAGTAACATTTAATGTTTCTGCATATAGAAAATGTTTGAGCTTGAATGTGGGGTCGTCATGTTACAAACAAATAGCAGCACCAAGAGCACACTGAATTTATACTGATCAGGCATAACATTATGACCACCTGCCTAAGATTGTGTTGGTCCCCCTTTGCTGCTAAAACAGCCCTGACCCATCAAGGCATGGACTCCACTGGACCCCTGAAGATGAGCTTTAGCATCTGGCACCATGATGTTAGTAACAGATGCTTTAAATGGCGTAATTTGCAAGGTGGAGCCTCTGTGGATTAGACTTGTTTGGTAAGCACATCTCAAAGATCTTCGGTTGGATTGAGATCTGGAGAATTTGGAGGCTAATTCATACCTCAAAGTCGATGTGCTCATCAAAGTATTCATGAACCACTTTTGCTTTGTGGCAGGGTGAATTTTCCTGCTTAAAGAAGCCCGTTCTGATGCTCATGTGCAAGTTGTTGGTGCTTCAGTGGTGGACAGGGGTCAGGAGGGGTAAATCAAACTGATTTACAGCTATGTAGTCCCATGCACAACAAACTGCAATGCATTCTGTATTTAGACACCTTTCTATCAGAACCAGCATTAAATTTTGGGCAATTTGAGCTACAGTGGTTCATCTGTTGGATCAGACCACACAATCTGATGATGCTTGTCATATATATCGGTGAGCCTTGGATGAACAAGATCCTGTTATTGGTTCATGCCTGTTCTTTCCTTTGACCACCTTTAATAGATACTCACCCCTGCAGATCGGGAAAACCAAAAAAGAGCTGCAGTCTAGGAGATGCTCAAATCCTTACACTTGCCCATTTTTTCCTGCTTCTAATACATTAATTTTGAGGACAAAACGTTAACTTGCTCCCTAACAGGTGCCATGATAAAGAGATAGATATTCAGTGTTATTCACTTCATCAGCCATTGGTCATAATGTTATGCCTGATTGGTTTAACTTGCAATAATATTCTCTGCTGAAATTATGTGTCAGATGTCCCCATCATACGAGCACCACAGAGCCTGAAGCAGAAAGATTTGGTAAACAAAGAAAAGTGATAACCACAATCTTGATACCTGTTATCTGTAATGGGCTTTTTAAGCTTTGCCAAGCCAGCCAACACAAAGAAAGCCTGGTTTATACTATACCCCTCGTGTTTTTTGTGTGTGAACGGCTACACGATACCATTTTGGTAAAAGTAAGCAACATTCATTTTGTGATTATGTGTCTGAAATTTTCAGAAACTGGCAGAGTGTTTGAAATAAAACTGTGTGAAACAGTTTGGCAATGATGAACACTTGGCTATTTCTTTCACACAAGGCTTAGTCTGAGAGTGAGAGTATCTAGAGATAAGGGTGAAAACAGTCAAAACAACTAGGACAAAGATAGCTATGTTTGGGGTTTTCTAAGATTTTAAAGAATTTAAATCCACTCTGCCTGGATGTATTTGGATGTGCTTTTCAATACAGTTGTTGTCCATTCTGGATCACAGCTGCTTGATTTACATATAATTTATATTTGATCTTCAGTAACAGCGATAACTACAGCTGGGCCAGTTTGCCTCTTATCTAGCGGCTAATTCTTGCTGACAGACATTGTATATCTAAAGATGATCAGAGAGTTTCTAACTTGTCTAACCTGGTCATATCATCCTCATTCTCAAGAAAATGTGTCAACCAGTCATCACCAGCTTCTGCAGACTGAGCTGGGGATAATGTTTGCTGTTCACCCAGCAGCTCTTTCACATCCCTCTCAGCATCTCTTCCAAGTGCAAGTCTTTGTTCTGTGCAAGACTGTCAGAGTGCCATGACCTGTGGTAGTCCTGTGACACACGGGAGGGATGGATATTATCAGTTGTTCTTTATGCATGTTGGGCTACAAGTACTGCCAATGTTTGGGGTTTTTTTGGAACATGTATGTTATTTCATTATTTTGATTTTATTGTTTTGTCACTCCCTAAATCCACAACTATGTGTCAGTGTTCAAGCAAACTGTTTAAGGGCTGCAGTACTTAAATGTATTAGCCCACCAACCAATGTAGGGTTTATGCCACAGCTGCCCTAAATTAACAGCACTGGTAATTACCAAAACCAATTTTTTATGTTTCTGCTAAATATTAGATCTCCATTATGGCCAAGCTCTTCAATAAAAATTATATTTTAATGTTCAAATAGAATTATTATTATCCATAAATGTTTTAATTTTCTGTTTTAAGAAACGTTACAAATCAGTAAAGCACATTATTATTTTATGATTGAGAAATTTAAAATTACAGTTATTTACTTTAATTCCTGAGCAGAAAAAAGTAGGTTTAGTGGATGAATGTTAATGCTTGATTATTTTGTGACTTCTCAGTGAAGTCCAGTGTGCTGGCCCAAAATTTTTGCAGAAAAACACAAGTAATGTTTAGTTTTACACATTTTTTTCACAGATTTCTAAAATGTTTGTGATTTTTTTTTGTGACAAGTCACATAATAAATTTGTCTTTGTATCTGACCATGGACATTGTAATTGCAATGAAATGTCATAAAATAATATTAGTCTGTTGTGGAAGTTTTTCCCACTTAAATAAAGCCTGCAGACGAGCGGTGAGCGGTAGCTAACATTCTTTAATCCGGACACACAAAGACAATGGACAACCAAGCTTGATGAAGAGCCTGCATGACGCGGGGCAGGGTCAGCAGAGTCTCACTGAGCCTAGCATGGCTCTTCAGTTAAATACCTTCTCCAGGAACAAAAGGCAGTAGACAGATGTTTCACACCTTAAGATTCACACTCCCTGGAAGAGACAAAAGACTCTTCCTGTGGAGTTGTCTGCTTCCCCCAACTTCCTAACTAGACCCCCACCATTTGTCTTACAGTATGGGTGTCAGACATGTTAAAATCCAGTGGCACCAAGGCATCACAATAAAATAATGTGATTAATACATAAGTGAAAGAAATTCCTATACAATCGAAATACAAATTCCTCATTTTTTTCTCATTTTGCAGATAGTATTTGTCCTTTTCTGTTAACATGGCCAGCTAGCACCAGCCTAAGTAACTGCAAAGTTGCTATATTAGCAAGCGTGTTGTGCTGTCAAGTACATGAAATACTATTTTACGGATTAAGGGATTATCCAATAAATTTAACACCATCATAAGTCAGTTGTGCATGCCAGCCATGTAGAATTTTCATGCTAAGCATACCCAGGTAGGTGTATCTAATGTTCACAAAAGATAGTCAGAAATAATCAAGGATAGCTACCAGCAATTTAGACCATTGCAAAACATATAAACAAAGATTTTTGACCTTTAATCTTTAAGATGTGATTTTAGGGTTGCCTTGCATTTTAACCAAAGAAATAGGAAATTAAACAATTACAGTAGATTAAACAACATCATCATTACTATGATCTTGGGACTCAACCAGTTCTTTTAATATCCTACACCCATACGTACTCCCAGCTTCGGTCTAACCATGACCTAAATAATGTGAGCTGGGAAGCCTGTAAGCCTCTATTTGTTTAGTAATTTCATGAATGGCTAACTTCTTTCTCTGGGGCATGTCTCTGACTCAGTTAGAGTCCTCTTTATGTGTGTATATGTGTGCATTTGTGCACATCGAATAATAATAATATACATCACCAGTATACATATACTGAAGTGATAGTTTTTATATATAAGTTTTACACGTTTTCCTTTCTCTTCAGCCGAGGTAAGTACAAAAAATCTTGCGTATCCAACATCCACAGAGTCGAAACAATTTTTTTTCTATTGTGGGTCTCTAGTTTGTGCAAGCCGTCAGTGTTTTTCAGTAAAATTAAAGCCAATTTAAATCCATTCATACTGACAAGCAAATGGGCATTTATCTGCACAGATAAACAAATGACTTACCTGCTTCATATTTGTGAAAACACCAAACAGTAGAAAACATGAAATGAGCTTGTCACAGCAGAGTGAGCAGTGGCAATGCTTCTAGGGGAAATTAAGTAAGTTCTTTCCAGCTGGCAGGTTATTGCATTCTTAAACTGTGTCATGAAGCCCCATATCAAGCTTATTTGAATTTCTATTGCATCTTCTATGGTATTCTCAGAGTAGTTCCCAGGTACCAAAGGTACTGTTGCTGTGTTCTGCCATCTTTTGAAATTTTAAAGCTCTTGTATCTTCTGCAATTGCTTTACAGCTACAAGCTTTAAACTTAGTGTCTAGAGACAAACTGCTTACAAAAACTGATACACATTGTATCCAAAGTTTATATTGTTTTATATGTATTTCACTATGAATAAGAAGAAGAAAAAGAACTTTATTGATACCAGAGGGAAATTCATTTGAATATTTTAAGCGAAATGGTTTCAAATAAGCCAACTAATGAAAATAAAAGAAACAGGTTTCACCAGCCAGAGTGCACTAGGAAAAATCAGACAGATACACGGTGATTTTATTCATCTTGTGCATCTCATTACATTGGTTTGTTTCACTTCCATGATGATCACGGATTTAGGGCTTTTGGTACTCTAACGGAATTCTGAGGTTTTAGTTTTGATGATGGATCATTTTTTTTCAGTGGAAACAGAAAGAGGATTTAAATCATCTACAGGCTGGTGTAAAAGCAATATCTGAGCCTGACTGCACTATACTTCATTTTGTGTTTTCTTTGACATAAACAGAAAAAAGACCAACTTAACATGATGCAGAAAAGGTGTAAAATTTCAGATATTCAGATTCAGATTATCAATACCAGTGTTAGTACTGGAGTGATACTAGCATGAAAGGATTCATATGTTAGCTTCAGTTTTTCACCTCTGTGTTCAGTACATTGCTCTCGTTCATCAAAAACTTGACATGTCTGTGCAAACAGCGCTCCTCTCATCCCTGCACACTTTGTTCCTTCTCTGCTCTGCTGTGCTCTGTTGTCGTGCGTCACTTGACTCGGCATGCACGCAGCGAGCAGACGCATGTAGGCTACGGTGAGCGAGAAAGGGGTGCATCCTGCGGAGATGTTTTACGGCTGTAAATGAGAACACTGCAAACAGTGGTGTGTGTAGGAGGGAAAATCTCTACTGTGGCAACACCACCATTTTATACAAACTCACGAAGAAGTGGGGAAAAGTTCTCTTTTTTTCCAGAGCGTCCAGCAAAAGAACCGAAGCGAGGAGGAGGGAAATCCCTCAGACAGGCCCAGTTCCAAAATGTGAAAACCTGTGTTTTGCTGTCTTGACTAATTACAGCAGAAAGCAAGAATGATTTCATTTTGTTTTCTAAATGTTTTCAGACTGCTCTCCCCTACATAAGCTGCCTTCAAAAGTTAAAAGTACCAGTATCAGTACTTGGTATCAGTGATACTGGCTATATATTTACTTGGTTTTTGGATTGACACCAAATTTAGCAGTATCGCAGACCCCTTCCCCCAAGATTCCTGAAATTTGCAGTTTGTAGTGTTTCATAAATCTTGCTGAAAGACAAATAAACAGACTAATGACCCTAAAAATATACCTCCACCTCATCTCTCGCCTTTGAAGAGAAAAAGAAAATGATTCAGCCTTCTCCCCTTTTGACCTCTTCTCTTCAAATCTGTCTCTGGATGACAGTAATACTCTCTGGCTGCAATGGCTGGTGGCACAATGAATTGTCCTTTCCAGTGGGGTTTCTTCCCCAGGGGAGGCGCAGATTTTTTATTTATTTTTTTAGATCTATGTGTTAGGTATTGATGCATGAGGATATAGATAAGGGGAGAGTTCTTCCTCTGTTGGTTCATGTTACTTTGCTGACAGGTGTTAGCAACAGCATCTCGGTTTCACTCTACAGCGTTCAACAAATTCGCCAAATGACTTCACACCGTCCTTCACTCTCTCCCCTCGCTTACTCCTTCCAGCACATAAACACTGACATGCACATTTTCAGACGTACATGCACGCCTGAGCACCTGCCTCCCTCTCATCGGTATTAAACCTTGGCTTGCTTTCAGTCGTTGTTTATTTGAGTGGCAGAATTTTTTTTTCTTCTATTTTGCAGTATGAAACACTGACATATGAGTCACTCATCTACCCCCCCAAGACAAACACGAGCTTTTGTCTCTCACTTCACATCAATTCAAGGCCTGCAGTCTTCACCAAATGTCTTTTTAATGAAAACTGCTTCGTCTCATCACTCAGTGAGTGTCTAATGGCTCCTGTATTGCTGCAGGTACCATGGAGAGGTAGGTATGTCTGGCACAAGAAAGTAGAACCTAGAACCAAGACAAATAACACACACAGGCTTGGCTGTATACTCCTGCAAAATGCTTTACAATCCAGCCTCGCTGGATATCCAGCACATCCAGAAGTGCATGCAATTAGTTTGGCTTCTTTTGCTCCCTTGACGAACAGGAACAGCACAGGTTGTTAGAGCAAGATATTTCTGAGTTCATTTAATCATCAGAGACTGTGAGGTGTGAAAAAAACAGGGATAGGAACAAAGCAGTCTTCAGTAAAATGAAGTGGGTAATGAGGACTAAAAATCAGATACATGAAAGAGAGTATAATGATATATATGACCACAATCATGAATGGCAAGTGAAATCTGCATCAATGACTGATGCAGATTTCACTGACTGATTGCATTGTATATGCCAAATCAAGGCACAAAAGGCAAAATTACCGCACTACCTCCCATTCCCTTTTCCACCCACTTCGTCTTATTTTGTTCCCTTAGCATCTCTCTCTTTTTTAATTCTTCCTCCATCTCCTTTTCTCCCTCATGTCCTCTCCATTCATTGTCTTTCCATGACTCACCTTCCCTGCCTTCCCCTTGCTCGACTCTCCTCTGCGAGTGGAGGATTTGCTTGCTGATCCTGATCCCGCACACAAAAGGAGGGTGGATAATCAGCTTCCTCTCTCAGCCGGCCTGAATCGGCCCTCTTCAGAATTCCCACGCGACGGCTGCCTTCTGAAACCGGACTGTTATCCATTATCCCTCATCTACTCAGCCACTCATTCCTAATCTTTGGCTTTCTTATCGCACCTCCTTTTGAATTCATGACTTTCGTACCAGCAGTCAGAGGATGGATATTCAGAAGTTGTTTCCAAAGACCTGTCAATAGACACTAATTTCCCACAAAAAGGTTCGAGGTGTTAAGAGAAGCAAGACGGGTTTTATTATTCTGCTCTATTATTGTATTTACACTTTATTTTCACTTTAGTGTGAAACATTAAAAGCATGACTAAAATAAGAAAACTCACAGTAGTTCCAATACAATTGCGTAGGAGCTCCTGAAGCAGATAATCCTTATTTCGTGAAACAAGCAACTTCCTATATTTTAATGTTGCTAGAAAAAAATATAGTGACAATTTGCACACATTTGCTCACTACATTTTCAAAAGTATCTGCTCGTCTGCCTTCACACACATATGAATGTGGGTGACATCCCAAAGGGTTTAATATGATGGCAGCCCACCATTTGTAGCTAAAAACAGTTACAGTTTCAACTGTTCTGGGAAGGCCTTCCACAAGGTTTTGCAGTTATGTGAATTTTTGACTATTCTTCAAGGGTGCAGTCATGTTGGAACAGGAAGGGGCCATTCCCAAACTGTTCCCATAATGTTGGGAGCATGAAATTGTCCAAAGTCTAAGGAGCTTGGAAAGAAAAGTGTCTGAACTTCTTTACGTTTCTTGAAGACGTTTCATCTCTCATCCGAGAAGCTTCTTCCTTTCCAAGAGTAATTGGTGGAGAGTCCCAGATTTTAAGCCTTATGGGAGTGTCCCCAAGAGGGTCATGGACCCTCTATTCATCCTCTACCAAAAACACACTAGCCAAGGTGTGAAAACAGGTGTGGGTCACAATCAGCCAGAGAAATTTTCCAAAATGCTGAATCATTAAGAGTCCCTTTTCCTGGAGCTAATGGGCCAAACCCAACTCCTGAAAAAAACCAAGCAAAAACAAAACACACACACATCATAATCCCCCTCCACCTTCATACTCAAGACAAGTACCCTTCTCCTGGCAACCACCAAACCCAGACTGGGCCATCAGATTGCCAAAAGGAGAAGCATAATTTGTCACTAGAGTCCTGTGGCAGCGTGCTTTACAGCACTGCATCCAACACTTTCCATTGTGCTTAGTGATGTAAGGCTTGGAAGCAGCTGCTCAGCCATGAAAATCCATTTTATGAAGTTCTCTGTGCACTGCTCTTGAGCTAATCTGAAGGCCACGTGAAGTTTGGAGGTCTTTAGTGATTGACTCTGTGACCTCTGCTCACTCAGCATCTGCTGACCCTGCTCTGAAATTTTCCGTGACCTACCACTTTGTGCCTGAGTTGCTGGCATTCACAATCATTTCCAATTTGCCATAATATGACTAACAGTTGACTGTGGAATATTTAGTAATGAGGACATTTCACAACTGGACTTGTTGGACAGGTGGCATCCTATCACAGTACCACACTGGAATTCGCATCAAAGTGACCCACTCCTGAAAGTGACCCACTCTTTCACCAATGTTTGTAGTAGCAATCTGCATGCTTAAATGTATACACCTGAGGCCTGTGGAAGTGATTCGAAACCTGAATTCAGTGATTTGGATGGGTGACTGAATACTTTTGGCAATATACTGTATGCAATCCATCAAATCATTCAGTCGGGACTTGAAACAGAAGGGCAACAGAAATTGCCTTTTGAAAGGCCTGCTGCTAGCCTGGCTAAAACACTTCAACATCATCTTCAACACACAATCACTTCAGCTGTAAAGCATCATGTTTATTTCATTATACACTTATTGAAATTACTCCAAGGTTTCTTTGTGCGGGCTGAAGAAGGGATGAATTCTCCCATTTTCCTTCCACTGCAAAAGCACAGTATGTTTTTAGGGGTTTGGTGACTACATAAATCCCCTTCGAGTTATGCTTCAGTGATGACAAATGTTGCATCGTTACAGGAAACAAAATGATGATGGAAGATCAAAGTTGGAGCTCATGCAGGAAACGACAGATCCTTCTGCCATTTAGCTTCACGACAAAACATGAACTATGGCCGTTAAATTAAAACAAATGTTCTCTTTGTGAATGAGAAAGAAAGTACTGCGTGTGAGTATTGAACAAGGTTGTAATTAATTTATTCCTTAGAGTCATGGAGCGTCTGTGCAAACTGCGTTTGAAGCACAGAATTCCTGTGTATACTTCCTGCGTAGGCAACCAGCTCCCAGGAGCACTGCCTTGTGTTCTTTCTTTAAATGAGCTGTCTCGTCGACTTTTAAGCGAAACCTCTGACCTCCTGCAAGTCTCCCACTAAAGTTCCTCCCATTGTCTTCGTCCCCATCTTCATTTTCCTCCTATTTCCGCATCCAAAAAGGGAACTTTTTATTGATTACGCTTCCTCTTCACATCTCTTTTCTTCTTTTGTGTCATGCTTTGCATAAACTGCCTGCTTTTATGCTTTTATCACTCTTTTTACTTTATCCCACACAGACTTAGCTATCAAAGAGAGAGGAGCATATACATTGTTTTAAAGCTTTACACACTGTGTGGACTAAACAGATGAGGCAAACTCTTCATGTTGCGCATTTGAAGATACTGAGAACAAAGCAATCAAGGACAGCCAGGTCTTGATGTTTTAAATCACTGACAGCAGGATATTTCTTCTCAAAAACATTGCATTACAACACAGCATCATGCTGGATTTGAAGGAGATAGAATGAAGTATAAAAAGCAAAATGAGAGAGAATGATGTAGTAGCAAGAAGAGTGCATGGTGTGTGTGTGTGTGTGTGTGAGTGAATGCATGCGAGTGAAGCATTACTGATTCATACAGGCCTCTGATCCTTGGCTGTGTGAGAGTAAAGCCCCGCTCTCTCCTCTCAAACTTCGTATTTCAGTATTCATTGCTGAGCTCTTGGTATTCTCCAAACCAAGCTCCAAGAGGAATCATCCATCCCATTCCCCCATCAATGATTCACTGTCATACCCGCGGCTGGAATTTAACAACCAACAGCAACAGAAAGCTTGAGTGTGTGTTTGTGCTTTTGTGCTGGGAAGTGGAACACCGAGCACTTGAAACTAGCCAATTCAAGGGGTGACCAAGCCGTGAAAACATGCTCCTGAAAGGATCATTTGGAGACTAATTTTGCATGCAGTCTTCTGTTTTTGCACATTTAAAGTAGAAGAAATGAATCTAATTGTATCCCGATTGCTGCGAAAGAATAAAGGCAACTAGTTTGAAGCCTTTTAAATAATTAAGGGGAATAGTTTGATATTGCTGCCAGACAGCAGGTAGATTTGATGTACGGCCAGCTCTTGCATAGACATCCCAGAAATCAAAGCACACTTTGACATGCCTAACCATGACAGAAGTCCTTGATGGGTTCATAAGAGATGGCTTACGCCCCTACTGATTTGTGATTCATTCACCAGGGACAAGATGAAATGTTTTATTGCATCATTCTTTTTTTTTTTTGGCCTGTTGTCCATATTCCCAGTGAAGTAATAACAAGAAAAGGTTGTACAGGTTGCACAGGGTCTCATAGCTAAAAATTACCTCAAGCAACCTCAAGAGAGAGCTTCAGTAGCTCATTAGCTTGAAACAAGCAGAACTTGTGAAAATGAGTACTTTTTGGCAATAGGTTCTGCACTGAGTGTGCCATAAATAAGTCATTCAAGGGCATGTAACACTGTCTTCAGTGAAGCAGCAGTTAGCATGACATCAAACCTGCCACTCTGGTGCACTCCCTGCTTGTCTTGATCTAAGGTGTATATGTCAGCTCTGTTGGTGAGACGAGATCAGACAAGTCGATATCTCCCCTCCTGACACTTCATACTGAAATCTGCAGGAAAATCAATCATTTATTTCCATTCTCTCATCTTACTTCTTTCCTCGTTTTTCTTCCTTCTTTCTTTTCTTCTTTCTTTTGTAATTATAAAGGGCTACTTGACTTAAAAGGGCCACTGCTCTGCAATCATGTATCTGTTGCACAAATCTGTAGCAAGAAAAAGTTGTTTGCTCAGTTTGAAACATCTAATATATCCATCTATGTATGCTTGCAATTATCAACATTTTGATAATTGTTGCCATCCCTCTCTTTTAATGGCTGTTGTACAGTTTCATCAGTTTTGTAAAAATATCAATCCAGGCACATATACGCTGTATAAACAACACCCATGACGGCAGAGGAGACACAGGGACCTGACCAACAAGTTATGGATTTTTCTTCAAAAAGCAATGTTTTTGTCAAAAATGCTGAAAAACAATGTCAAATTCCAGTTCAATAATAAATATTCAAAATCATCCAAATAAACCTGTCAGCTCACAGTCAGAGCTTTCATACAGGGCAGTGCCATGACTAGGTTGTGCAGATCATTCTTTCTGATTGATTGGCAATCGTCTGTCCATTATGTTTATGAGTATAGCGCCAATCAATCAGGAGGGAATCTGCTGTTCAGCTGAGTTTATGTTCTTTTCTTATTCATCACATTTGTTGTCAGTGTTTTTGACTGTCAAAATGACAGAAAAGTGGAAGGAGGACTGGCAGTTTATCAAGCACAGCTGGGTTCACTCATTGGTTACTTTGTTAGATACACCTGTTGAACTGATTGATAATGTAAACATTGAATCAAGCGATCAGATACAATGCACGCACTGCATTATATGATAAAGACATTGCTGACGCTCTCTTGTTCGTGCCAGAGGTGTTGATATGAGTATTTCAGAAACTGCTGATCTACTGGGATTTTAAGGGTTTACAAACAAAGGTCCCAGTGAGTGGAACTTCTCTGGTTGAAAATGCCTTGTTGATGCCAGAGGTCATAGGCAGATTGCTTTGAGATTGCTCAAATAATCACTTGATATACAGAATTGAATGCACAACACGCTGAACCTTGAAACAGAATGATTATAGCAGCAGAACACAACACCGGGTGCTACTCTTGTCAGCTAAGAACAGGAAACTGAAGCTGCAATTTGCTTGGGCTCACCAGAATACAACAGAGGATCTGATGATTCTCGATTTCTGCTTTTGGATCAAAATTTCACATAAAAACATGAAAGCATAGATCCATCCGGACTTGTGACAATGGTTCATGGTATTATTAGATAGAAAATATAGAAACAGCCTACCCGAGTGTTGTTGACCATCCCTTTATGACCACAGTGTACCATCTTCTGATGTCTACATCCAGCTGGATAATGCACCAAATTGGTTTCTTTGGTTTCTTGAAGATTACAGTGAGTTCACTATACTCAATAGCATCTACAGGCACCTGATCTCAGCTGTCTGATGCTATAATGTCATTATGACCCAGAATCTAAGATGAATGTTTCTAGACTTAAGGTGGTTCTGAAGCCAAAGGGGGGCCTAACTCAGTACTAGCCAGGTGTACCTAGTGAGTATATATGGGTGTAGTTCTAGTTTTTTTGTTTGTTTTTCTTTTTAAACTGTCTTTTTGGCCATTTTGTCTGTTAATAAAAGGTTAATGTTAGAAAAAAACATCATACGTTCTCTATTATGCAGTCGAATTATCGATCAGAAAGTATATAAGCTCGTCTATATGGCGCACATTTTATTCCAAATGCCTAAAAGTGTTTGCCTAATGCTGCTATGACTTAAAGGGGTGAGACTTTGTAGTTCTTCAAGGTTTTAGCATTAAATTTGTCACATTTTAAGTCTGAGATTCAATACCATCAATGCTAAATAATGCAACGTTATCAGTCTTTTAAGGTGGTAGTTATTAACTATAAACAGCCCCTTGAAGACAATATAAAAAAAATAAACAAAAAATATAATAAAATGACTCCAATCACTCAATATTCAGGGTACATGGCAAGCAATGTGTGCCTTTAACATATGACTACATTATTAGACATAACTGCATGAGTAACATCTTTGACAGGTTCCAATTATTTTCCTCTGTGCAGTTTTATTTTCTGGAAGCGAGGAATATTGATTTTTCCAAGCTGATTGCCAATCCTAGATTGAAATGAATACTGTCATGCTGTTGTCAGCTCTGTTGCATATTCTGGATGAGGTAAACATGTGTTGGCTGTTTTCTTTTTAATTGCATAACCTACATCATTTCAGAATCTATGTTTGTGCTGAGGGCAGAGAGATGAGGAAAGATAGAACTGTGGGGGAAAAAAGAGAAGGAGAAATAAATTAAATTTAGTGATTAGGAGAACACGAAGTTAGGTTGAATGCAATCTCTTAAAAGGGGATTTTGAGACTGATTTTGTGGAAAATTAGTTTCTTTAAATTACACTTTTACCTCATCTGTAACAAAAACATGAACAAAAAAATGGTACACAAGAGGTAACGTTGTATTAGGCTGATTTAAAAGAAAGCAGCTCATACTCCACCGCAGAAGATGAATAAAATATAAATAGAAACTGTAGGCAGAAGGTTGTCAGAGTTATATTGGATCCATATTTCTAGTGCGAAAAACCACCAAAGGCAGCCCGTTCAACCGCTTGATTATTCTGAGTCGAGTAAGGTTGCAGCACTTAAGTGATACTGTTTTTTTTGTGTGAAAGCCATCCACAGATCTGTCCCGTATGTCAGCATTGATGCTCTGATGAGATAAACCTCACTGGATTTCTGCCTTTGCTTATTTTTACTTCCCTCCGACATGTCCCCTGCCCCAAGCGAGCAACACTAACACCACCTAACTATCTGTCACTGCAAGCTAACAAAGCTTTGCATCCATACTCTCCGTTCCGTACCATCACCCCCGAAGGCCCTCCAGCCCTGTTGTTGGCTCCAAAGGCTCGTCTGCTGGTCTGTGTGATCTTCCCCACAGGCGGTGCTCACTCCACTCCCGAGCTGACAGGTGCGTGATAAAAATACTTCATGCTCTAAAATGCAGACTCTAAGCTAAGGTCTAATTCCAAGAAAGCACGGGACTAACCCTTCTTCTCGCCTTTCTTTCTCTTGCTTTCTGACTCGCTCCTGTATTTAATATGAACAGACAGAAAGATAGAGGTGACTCTGGAAACAAGAAAAGAAAATGTGTAAAACTCCTAAAGAGTGAGTGGGCCTAAGCCCTGGGGCAGAGACAAATCACCTGAGGCAGAGAACAATTCTACTTTGTACTTTAAGGCTTTTTTTCCCCCTTCAATGTCTATTTTAGTCATGAATAGGTATGAGAGGAAAATGAGGTATTTCCTTTAATTAGAAACCCCTGGTACAAGAGAATGTGATCTTTTTGTTCTTTGCCTAATTAGGCTGCATGTATCTAGAAATATGCATTGTGTTCTTACCTGAGCGCAAGTTTGGGCCACCCTTAAGGGGTTGACCTACTAAAAGTTGCAGGGATAGCGGGCGCATGTGTGCGTGCATGTGTGGCTACGGATGTGCACGAGTCTGTGAAAACTTTACACAGCCATTTCAAAGTGAGATATGGGTCTGTGTTGTTCCAAGAAAGTCACAGCTCTGCCTGCGAAATGGCAAGCAAAGGAAGAAAATGTCAATTCCCAATATGGAAAACCACGTAATAACTCTCTCAGAGGGAAAGGGTAACACACACTCACACCTCTAGGGGACTAGACACACACTTGGTTTTTACGCTGGCTATTCTTCCATATGCCCCTAAAAAGACAGCAGGCCTTTGGGGAGTACTGACAAGGGTTGTGTTCGTGTTTGTGCGAGTGAGTCTGTGTGTGTTCATTTTATCCTTCGGCTCACCTGTCAAACTGAACCACGTAGTTCTGTGAAGGTTAAGACAAGGAGATCTAGTTTCAGAGACAGATCTGGCAACTAAGGGGCAGCATTTTGTCGGCTTTTTCTTCATGTGTTGTTGCCGTTTTGACAAAGCAGTCCTCCTCTTCCCTCAAACTGTTTCCATTTCTGTCCATCGCATTGAAAGACCCTTTGTTTTCCAAGCAGTGGATGTAGCGCCATGTTTGCTGGCCAGTCCCTGCTTCCTATAAAGTAGCACTTTGTGTAGCAGGGGCGTAAAGCTTGACCTCATGGTGAGGAGATAAACTGCCTGTCCTGGTGTCCAGGTTAGTCATTTCTGACCATTTTTAATTAAATTCATGTCCACCTTACTGTATACATTACTAGCTGCACCGGCAATAAGTGTTACCATTTTCTTGTGCAACACAGAAAATGCATTAGAGCCTTGGCACACAGATGAGAAAATATAACTCCACTGAAACAGACTTTCTACTTGTAGGCGATGCATACAGGCTAGTTTTGAGCTGAAAAAATTGCTTTTCCACAAAGTGCATGTATTAATAGAAAAATTACCTCCATTACTCCAATACACCATTGGGAATGTTTTTTGGGGGTATTTTTTTGTATCTTATTGTTTCCTGAAGTCTTGCACCTTAGTTGTTAAATTGGTCAGGACATTTCTTTCATTTTTCCTAAGTTGCATTAACCACAGTATACACTCACCAGCCACTTATGAAGTGGCTGGTGAGTAGCAGGAACTTCTGCCTGCTAGTTCCTGTGTTGGACCCACTTAATTCTTCATGGTGTGGACTGGTTCTTGTATATCACTTTTCTACTCTACTTGAGCACTCAAGGGGCTTTACACTGCATATTTCATTCATCCACACACACATTCACACAAGCACTTTTTTCAAAGTCTAAGTGCTTTCTATGTAACATTCACACAGTGAAGTGCTTATAGCACGATGCTAGCTGGCCCATCCCTGGGGATTTCAGTATATTGCCATTTGCTACTTTGACATGCAGACTGGAACAGTCAGGGATCAAACAATAAACCTGCCGATTAGGAGATGACCCACTCTATGGCCAAAGCTAAAATTGGCACAGATTCAACAAGGTGCTGAAAACGTCGCTCAAAGAGCATCACGCAGTTAATGCGTATTTGTGGGCTTCACACCCATGATGGGAATGTCCTGTACCTCCTCATCCCAAAGGTGCTCTATTGCACATATATCTAGTGATGATGGAAGCCATTTGAGTACAGCAATCTCATGGTGATTTCCACAGCAAGACATTGCTGTGTATGAGAGTCACCATCTTCCGGAACCAAATTCTTTGTATGTGTTTGCGCACATACATGGCCAATAAATGCGATTCTGATTCTGATAACCATGTCTACCTGCTTAAATGCACTGAGTTCCTGTCACGTGCTTGACTTGTTGGGTATTAGCATTAATGAGCAGATAAACATGTACACCTAATAAAGTGGACAGCGAGTGTGTAGCTACTGTTAAGTGCAGAAATTAGTTCATTAAAGAAATTAAGTAAAGCCTATCAAATGAGATGGAGGGGGTGGCTTACCAGGGCTCTAGACTAACTTTTTGCCATGGTTGCACTGGTGCACCTAAATTTTATTTTTAGGCGCACCAGCACAAAAGTTAGGCGTACCCAAATTTTTTAACTGCATTGCTTAACACCGCAGTTTTACATGTTCACGTTTTTTTGGTTACTGAATTTGATACCCAAGGATTTTACTAAATGTTACCTGTATGCTATGTTTCACCTATGTGTGCTAGATAATGTATAATCTAATGTTTATATCCAAACAGTTAAGAATTAGTAATAGAAGGAGAAGGAAATGAAAAAGCAAAGTTAATTACAACTATGAACCACAAACAGACACAGAGCACAAAAGTCATAAAATTAAAAACTGTGAATCTTAGGACTTGAGACCTACCTGTCCTTTTTTATGTAACAGGCTGGAGGAGCCTGATTATTAGAGGCTTCTTATTAGAAGCAACAATTTTAGTTAATGCACTGTATGCCTTCATACTTTCCAACTTCCTCTCATAACTTGATTAAATTCAATATCTTTTATTGCGCCTGTGGATAAAAATGTAAACAGCTTACTGAGCCGAGCCAGTAATTATTACTCATTTCTTCTTATTAACACCTATTGTTTAGCCAAATATTAAATTCATGATAAAGGGACTGGAAATGAAGCCAAAACAAAAGAATTTAATATGTGTTATCAGATCACTCTTAACTTGAGTTTTTAACACCCTCAAAAACAAATTCAGTAACAAAATAATAACATTTAATGCTCCCAAAAACAAAAAAGTTCCACAGTTATATTACCCTTTGCTTTAGATATGTCTAGTACAGTGTATGAGTCAAGTGCTGCTGTGCTGCACTGCCTTACAGAACAGTGAAAGAACTGCATGTTCTTTGAAGTGTGTCAACCTCACATAAAAAGGTTAAAATATAAGCAAAAATAAAGGGTTTATCTTGATCAGTGACACAGAGAAATCATATCTAATGTGAGTTACTGACGTATCCGTCACCCTGATTAAATGTGATCTAATGTGAGTAACTAGCACGTCATGTTGATGTGAACACTCACTACAGTGTCATCTAACCACATCATTTCCTTACCTCCTCATCTTCTCCCTTCTCACTTTTTTCCACCCTTTTTTGGGGGGGAACTCATGCATATTTCAAGGGCAGCGCTCTCTCCTGCCACCAAGCCACAGACTCAAGGATGGTCTGAGGGAAGTCAGGAAGCCGTGGAGAGCCTTTCAGGTGAAACTCAGTCAATGGAAGTCAGTCCCTTCTCCCCCGGCAGGTCTGAGAAAGAGCTGCAGATAAACTGTTAAATCATTCACTAAGGCAATGCTGTCTGTGTGTGTGTGTGTGTGTGTGTGTGTGTGTGTGTGTGTGTGTGTGTGTGTGTGTGTGTGTGTGTGTGTGCGTGTGTGTGTGTGTGTGTGTGTGTCTGGGCAGGGACTCTTCTGCAGGTCTGTGCTTGTTAGGGCATGAATGTATTTTTGTCTTTAAATGAAAGTACACTTACTGTCAGTCAACAATAAAAATGAGTAAAAGCAACATTAGACAAAGACAAACTAAAACTTAAGCCCTGTTTAAATATTACATGGGGACCTTTAGAGCCCAGTGGACAGATGAATGGAATCACATCATCCATTCATTTAACTGCATATGCAGTTCAAGGTCATGAGGGGAATGAAGCCTGTTCCAGCTGTCACTGGGCAAGAGACAGGGTATACCCTAGACAGGTGACCATTCATGTTCACATTCACACCTACGGTCAAGTTAGAATCACCTAGTTAACCTAACATGCATGTCTCTGGCCTGTGGGAGCAAGCTGGAGTGCCAGAAGAGAAACCACTCAGGCGCAGGAAGAAGATGCAAACTCCACACAGTAAACTCCACCAGCTGCGCGACCGACCGCTGTGAGTCAACAGCGTCACAATCTTGCGGTGCAGCATTACCAGCTACAGTTTGGACTGATAAACGCTGAACAGTGCTTCTGTTTCTAGTGTTTCTGAAACTGCGGGTGGTATCCATTAACATGTGCCTCTGCTTGTGTGTAAGATTGTATATGAGTGTGACCTGTGTATCAATTTGCAGTTGATGGAACCCCCCCCCCAGAGTTTGAACACGTATAACCGCTGACCGTATCAGAGTTGTCTGATTCTGCTCATGTTAATTTAATGAGCGAATAGCATGCATGGCAGGAGGTGGTCACAGTATATTATAAAGCCAAATGAGACTTTGTAATAGGCTGACTGAAGAAAAAGACTTTATCAAAATCAATAAGCACAGAAAGCTGCAAACAGAAATCTGTTTGCTAGGTTATCAGAGCAATCATTGCCTACATTTGATGGAATCGACAAAATACACACACAGACACACAGCGCTGTTATATGGTTATGACTGCTGTTGACACTTTACAGTTTCTGTTGCTTGAATTTGCCATCCTTTGCTGTTTCTGGTGAGGCTATGACTCCTTATCTTCAGCAGTCCAGAGGTGGCACAATGTCACGTAAACCATTTAAACCATGGCTAAACAAATTTAGCTTTGTATTTGATGTCGTGGTAAAAAGTATATTCACTGCAAAACTGCCAAACGTTTGTGGTACTCGCCACGAGTGTTCTCATCTGTCACGCTAGTTTTTCTTTCTAGCTCCTTAATACCTTAAACATGATTGTTTTTCTGTGTTTTTCTGCATCATATTTCTCTGGAGGGCAACCTAACTTTAGCCTTTTATTATATGTCAGAGCATTGTTTCTGCATTGCCACTCCCTTGCTTGTGTATGTCAACAATTCATGATTGGGTCCCCGAGGACCGGCAGTTAGTGCCTCTGAGCAGGTAAACAAGAGGAACTCGTTTGCAGCTGCACAGCACACACAGTGCACGCTGGCCTTCACATCATATGGAATGATTTGGAAAATCAACACGAACCAGTGTCGATAATGAAATTGCCATATTCTTGGGCATTTCCCTCACAACTGCTTGTCTCTGTTGTCATTTTTCATGTCACCTAGATCTCAAGGGGGACTTTTTCATTGACAGTTGAGAACATGAATGTCACAATGCACTAAAGTCACTCATATCTTTCCCAAGCTGTCACTTAGCACCCCCCAGAGCTCTGCCTTTGTGCCTACCTGCTGGCTTTGCTGTCTTCTTGGATGTCTGTCTCTTTGTGTTTCTGTCAGAAGGTCTGTTGAAACTTTGTTTTCCACGAGCCATCTTAGCCTTTATCTCAGTCCACACTGGGGCAAGCTGTGTGAAGTCGGTCTCGGTAAAACTTGCAGTCACGCACGCAAACAAATGATAAAAATAACAATGATTTCCTTTTAGTGGGTACTTTTTACTGCTGCTTTTTTTTTCAGTATAATGAAAACGTGAACCTGAAGACTGCACAAACTAACACGGTCAATAAATTTGCAAACTTGGATCTGAAAAAACTGTGGCGCTGTGTAAAATGTGAATAAAAACAGAATGCAATCATTGGCAAATCTCATAAACCCAAGTTTTATTCACTGAACATAGAAAACATTATTACAACAGTCCTTAAACATCTGGGAACTGAGAAGACCAGTTACTGGACTTTCAGGAGAGGAATGTTGTGTCATTCTAGTCTGATATAGGCAGAAGTAACAAAGTACAAATACTTTGTTACTGTACTTGAATTTTCAGATATCTTTACTTTACTCGAGACCTCATTTTTAAACAAATATCTGTACTTTCTACTCCTCGCATTTTCACAAATGTGAAAATAAGATGAAAGAGGCAAAACCGCCTGTGAAGTCAGGGGTTAAAGTGGGCCGGTGTTTTATCAATCTTTATATAATGACTTGCTTTTGCGGTACTTCTAGCTACCGCTACAAAAGAGAAACGCAGTATGAAAGGATTAATATTATTAAACTGTCAGGTAATTTCAAATGCAACGTTTCTATCAGCCCAACAAACATCAGCAAACACACAAACTGTTTGTGTGCAAATCAAATCAAATCACTTTTATTGTCACATCACATGTGCAGGTACACTGGTACAGTACATGTGAGTGAAATTCTTGTGTGCGAGCTTCACAAGCAACAGAGTTGTGCAAAATACAATAATGTAAAACAAGCAAAATATAAAAATGGCTAATCTAAAAAGTAATAAATATATGTACAATATGTAAAGGTATATACATTACTGAATGTGTGTACTAAATATGTTTTTCTACGTGTGTGTGTTTGAGTGTGTATATAGTATGTATATACATGTTTTACAAATGAAATAAAGTAAACAATAAAATAAGATATATAAAATATACAGAGGTTGGTATGTGCAAAACAGTGGTATTTATATACAGTATGCAGTGCATAATGTTGAAGTTCCAGTAGTGAGGGTGAGGTGTCTATGAAGTGTTCAGCAGTCTGATGGCCTGATGGAAAAAGCTGTCTCTCAGTCTGCTGGTACGGGACCGGATGCTGCAGAACCTCCTTCCTGATGGTAGTAGTCTGAACAGTTTATGGCTGGGGTGACTGGAGTCCTTGATGATCCTCCCCGCTTTCCTCAGGCACCGCTTCCTGTAGATGTCTTGGAGGGAGGGAAGCTCACCTCCAATTATCCGTTCAGAGCACCGCACTACTCTCTGGAGAACTTTGCGGTTGTGAGCGGTGCTGTTGCCGTACCAGGTGGTGATGCATCCAGTGAGGATGCTCTCAATGGCACAGCGATAGAAGGTCTTGAGGATGCGGGGGCTCATGCCTAATCTTTTCAGTCTCCTGAGAAAGAAGAGGCGCTGCTGCGCCTTCTTCACTGTTTTGTTTATGTGTACTGACCACGTAAGATCCTCAGCCAGATGTACACCAAGGAAGCGGAAGCTGCTCACTCTCTCCACAGCGGCGCCGTTGATGGTGATGGGGGTGTGTACTCCTCTGCACCTCCGGAAGTCCACTATCAACTCCTTTGTCTTTGCGACGTTGAGGGTGAGATGGTTGTCTTGACACCAGTGGGTCAGGGCGCTGACCTCCTCCCTGTAGGCCGTCTCATCACCGTTGGTAATAAGACCCACCACTGTAGTGTCGTCCGCAAACTTCACAATGATGTTGGAGTTTCTAGTGGCCGTGCAGTCGTAGGTGTAGAGTGAGTACAGGAGAGGGCTCAGTACACACCCCTGTGGAGCACCAGTGTTCAGTGTGATGGGGGATGAGGTGGTGCTGCCCAGCCTGACCACTTGGCGTCTGTCAGACAGGAAGTTAAGGATCCAGCTGCTGAGGGAGCTGCTCAGTCCTAGATCCTGCAGTTTCCTGTCCAGCTTCGAGGGAACGATGGTGTTGAATGCTGAGCTGTAATCTACAAACAGCATTCTCACATACGTGTCTCTCTTCTCCAGGTGTGACAGGGCAGCATGGAGTGTCAGGGCTATGGCATCATCAGTGGACCTGTTGTGGCGGTATGTGAACTGTAGAGGGTCCAGTGAGTCGGGTAGTGCAGAGCAGATGAAGTCCCTGACCAGCTTCTCGAAGCATTTGCTCACGATGGGGGTCAGGGCTACGGGTCGCCAGTCGTTCAATGAGGAGATGGTGGAGGATTTGGGTACAGGGACGATGGTGGCCATTTTGAAGCAGGCTGGGACTACAGACAGAGAGAGGGAAAGGTTGAAGATGTGTGTAAACACTCCAGCCAGCTGAGCCGCGCATGACTTGAGGACGCGGCCGGGAATCCCGTCCGGACCAGTAGCTTTGCGTGCGTTCACCCTCCTGAAGCACTTCCGCACATCCTCCTCAGACACAGTGTGCGCACTGACGTCATCCGCGGTGCGCACACTGTCCGGTCTCGTGGTGTTCGCTGTGTCGAATCTAGCGTAGAATACGTTTAGATCCTCACACAGAGAGGCCGTGGTCTGCGGTGTGCTGGTTTTCCCTCTAAAGTCTGTGATCGTGTTTAGTCCCTGCCACATACTCCGAGGGTTGTCAAACTGTTGCTCCACCTTGTCCCTGTACTCACGTTTGGCTGCTTTGATCGTCTTCCGGAGTTGGTAATGTGCGTGTTTGTAGTCCGATGTGTTCGCGGAGGCAAAAGCGGTGCTCCGTGCCGCCAGTGCTGTGCGAACATCTCCGTTAATCCAGGGTTTTTGATTTGGGAAGGATTTAACTGTTCTGGATGGGACGACATCTTCCACGCATTTTCTGATAAATCCGCAGACTGAGTCTGTGTACTCATCAATGTCTTTAGCAGCCACGTGAAACATTTCCCAGTCCGCGTGATCAAAACAGTCCCGCAGCGTAGACTCCGATTGGTCCGACCAACGGTGCACCGCCCTCAGGGTTGGAGCTTCCTGTTTCAGCTTCTGCCTGTAGGCGGGCAGGAGCAGGATGGAGCGGTGATCTGATTGGCCGAATGGGGCGCGGGGGAGGGCTTTGTATGCATCCCGGAAAGAGGTGTAGCAGTGGTCAAGAAGCCGGTCTCCACGAGTGCTGAAATGGATGTGTTGGTGTAGTTTTTGTGAGACTTTCTTCAGGTTACCCTTATTAAAGTCCCCGGTCGTGATAAACGCTGCCTCTGGGTGTGCGGTTTCCTCACTGCTGATCGCGCTGTACAGTTCCCTGAGTGCTCGGTCAGTGTCGGCTTGTGGGGGAATGTAAACAGCCGTAATAATCACTGCTGTGAATTCCCTCGGTAGCCAGAATGGCCGGCACTTAATCATCAGGTACTCCAGGTCCGGTGAGCAGAAAGATTTGACCGGGTGCACGTTCGCATAATCACACCAGCTGTTGTTGATCATGAAACATACACCACCGCCTCTGCTTTTCCCAATAAGCTCCTGTGACCTGTCCGCGCGGTGCACAGAGAACCCCGGTAGTTGTATTGCGGAGTCTGGTACCTTGTCCGATAGCCAGGTTTCTGTGAGGCAGATCACGCAGCAGTCCCGCATCTCTCGCTGGAATGAGATCCGTGCCCGAAGCTCGCACAGCTTGTTCTCCAGAGACTGCACATTACCCAGTAATAAACTGGGTAACGGTGGTCTGTTAGTGCGCCGTCTCAGTCGAACCAGAACGCCAGATCTTCTCCCTCTGCGTCGGCGTTTGCGGCCTCCACGGGCCCAGAACAAAGGCGTCTCAGGTGAGATGAATGGGGGGTCTGCAAACGGAGGGTCCGTGTTGCAAAACTTGAACTCCGGAAAGTGATGAGAAAGTCCATCTTTTATGTCCAGTAAGGTTTGTCGGTCGTACACAAGGAGACATGTGCTACTCGTGAAAAAATAAAGAAAAAGTAAAATTATACACAAAAAACAGCTGTTGCTTGGGGGAGCTCGCGATGAGGCTGCCATACTCGGCGCCATCTTAAACAGATGCCGTTTGAGTTACAGTGTGCAGTTTGAGTTACAGTGTGTTGCTAGCTTAAGGGCCATCTGCTGTATTTCAGTATTTCGGGGAGTGAAAAGAAAGAGAGCTAACTTCACTCAGAGATGGAGAAAGATAAGAAAGACAGCACAGGAGAGGAAGAAGAGAGGTTAGATTGAAAGGTAAGGACTGCTCAGTGGTATCTGATAAAATATAAATTTAAAGCTTACATGTAAGTGCCCAGGGTTTTAAATCAGATATTGGCTCTGTAAATGTGACATTAGGTTTTTTTCATATTGTGAAACATGCTACAAAACTATGGCTATGTCCACACGTACACGGGTATTTTTGAAAACGGAGATTTTCCGTTTTCTTTTTAAAAAATAATCCCGTCCACACGTAAAGGCAGAAATGAAGGAAAACGCTGCTAGGAGCATGCCAAAGCAGCAGGTGGCGCTATATTCCTAACCGTGTAGAAATGTTGGCCAATCAGAAGTCTAGAAGCCTCGGTGGGAAATAGTAAACAAAGCTGGGGCATAGAAGCAGAACTGAGTCGTATGTGTGGAGGGACAGTAACTGTGTGTGTATATGTAAGCATTTAAACACTGCAGAGAGTACAATTAACAGTAACAGTATTGTAGAAATTCATTTCACCGAAACAACAACGTGGCGCACACTGTGACGTCAAAAAAGGCGCACACCTTTGACGCTGCATTTTCTCCGTTTTTCTCGTCCACACGTAAATGCAAAAACGGAGTTTTAGAAAATATCCACCCTGGCCGGAGTTTTTAGAAATCTCCGTTTTCAGTGACCGAAAACGCAGTTTACGTGTGGACGAAAGGTGCAAACGCATAGAAAAATCTGCGTTTTCAAAAATACCCGGGTACGTGTGGACATAGCCAAAGGTTGCATGAAAATCTTCTGCAGGTTAGCGCAGGTTAAAATGGTGATTTTGCTGTACTGTGATGGATTTAAAGGTTCCCCCACTTGCTGAATCTGATTTTAGCCAATTCCCTACTTATTTTCCTGTTTAAAATCTTAAACAGGAGTTTATGGAATCAACTTCAAATAGAGCTACTCTTTAATTTTCCTTCTTTTTCTCTGCTCATGTTCTACTTAACTGATTAAAGCTGAGTACCTTTATTAGAATTAAAATTTAGACTCAAATAAAGTTTGTATTCCTATGTACTAGTATTATTTCATTATTACATTAATACAAGGTTCAGTTGGCTTTGCACAAAAATAGCTGGTAGAAAAATAGCCGGTCCTCGAAAAAGCTACTTTTTACTTTCTCATTTTGAGTACATTTCAGAGCCTGTACCTGTACAGAGACAGAGTTGTTGTTGCTTCACCCATGTTTGAGACTAAAGGCTTTTCGTGCTTCTTTCATTTGTGTCTCACCTGCCCTCTGTCCTCCTGACCGTGACCTACAAATCAATGTTCACCATGCTGAACTAAGATATATCTGGAGGACAAAGGAGAGAGGAGGTATGCCGGAGTTAAGTTATAATGGAGTATGCACAGGTGTATTCTTTGCAGACCTTCACTGTATAAATGAAGCGTGGTAGTCTTTAAAAACAGCTAGTCACTTTTGTTCATATGATGTTTCATGATGTTGTTCTGTTGGCTTCATCGGGTGATGGACTCCAGCTCGCACTGGAACGGTTCGCAGCCAAGTGTGAAGCAGCGGGAATGAGGATCAGCACCTCCAAATCTGAGGCCATGGTTCTCAGCCAGAAAAGGGTGGAGTGCCCACTCCGGGTCGGGGATGAGTTCCTGCCCCAAGTGGAGGAGTTCAAGTATCTCGGGGTCTTGTTCGCGAGTGATGGGAGAAGGGAGCCAGAGATCGGCAGACGGATTGGTGCTGCGGCCGCAGTGATGCGGCCGCAGCACCGGTCCGTCGTGGTGAAGAGAGAGCTGAGTGTAAAAGCGAAGCTCTCAATTTACCGGTCGATCTACGTCCCTACCCTCACCTATGGCCACGAGCTGTGGGTAGTGACCGAAAGAACGAGATCGCGGATACAAGCAGCGGAAATGAGCTTCCTCCGAAGGGTGACTGGCCTCTCCCTTCGAGATAGGGTGAGAAGTTCAGCCATCCGGGAGGGGCTCAGAGTAGAGCCGCTGCTCCTCCACATCAAAAGGAGCCAGCTGAGGTGGTTCGGGCATCTGACAAGGATGCCTCCTGGGTGAGGTGTTCCGGGCATGTCCCAGGACATGCTGGAGAGATTATATCTCTCGGCTGGCCTGGGAATGCCTTGGTGTTCCCCCGGATAAGCTGGAGGAGGTGGCTGGGGAGAGGGAGGTCTGGTCTTCTCTGCTTAGGCTGCTGCCCCCACGACCCGGCCCCGGATAAAGCGGAAGAAGATGGATGGATGGATGATGTGTCAGTTATTTGAGACTTAAACTTGTTGCCGTTCCCTATTTATGCGTGTGAATGAAAGATATGTATATCCATATCCATAAGGATAATCCATAAAACTGGTTACAGAGATCATACAAATCCAATATTCTTAAAATCAAAAATACTAAAATTCACAGATTTAGTCCACTTTCTCACAGCACAAATTATGTATAAAGCAATAAACAACCTACTTCCTGACAGTATTCTAAAATTGTTTTCTAAAAGGGAACGGGGATACAATTTGAGGGGGGAATTAAATTTAAAACAGCCTTGTATCCGTACAATACCAAAAAGTTTTTGCATCTCTGTTTGTGGAGTGAAGCTGTGGAACAGATTAAGTAAAGAAATGAAGCAATGTCCAAGCATGAGTCAGTTTAAAAAGCGGATCAAGGGTATGGTTTTTGCTGGGTACAGGGAGGAGGTAGAGGTCTGATAATGTGTTCTTGTGCAATATTTTCATAATGCTGCTGTGTGTTTATGTGTGTGCGGGTGCACAGGTATGTTGGTATGGCTATATATATCTAGAGGGTTGTGTATCCTTCTAGGTGTTACTGGGGTTATTAAATATGTATATATATATATATATATATATATATATATATATATATTTATTTATAGTTGACGAGAGACACCCGGAATGGCTAACCAAAGGTCGGATGGTCCTGATCCCCAAGGATCCCAAGAAGGGACCGGTCCCATCCAACTACCGACCAATAACCTGCCTCAGTACTATATGGAAGCTCCTGTCAGGCATCATATCGGCTAAGATGAACAGGCACATGGGTCAATACATGAGCGGGGCACAGAAAGGGATTGGCAAGAATACCAGAGGCGCAAAACACCAGCTACTGGTAGACAGAACAGTCAGCCGAGACTGCAAGACCAGGCTGACCAACCTGTGCACTGCCTGGATTGATTACAAGAAGGCCTATGACTCAATGCCCCACAGCTGGATACTGGAATGCCTAGAATTGTACAAGATCAACAGGACCCTAAGAGCCTTCATCAGGAACTCAATGGGGATGTGGCGTACAACACTAGAGGCCAACTCCAAGCCCATAGCACAAGTCACCATCAAGTGCGGGATCTACCAAGGAGATGCTCTGTCCCCACTGCTGTTCTGCATAGGCCTGAACCCCCTCAGTGAGATAATTAACAAGACTGGCTACGGATACCGACTACGGAATGGAGCAGTTGTCAGCCACCTCCAGTACAAGCTGTATGCCAAGAGTGAACGAGACATCGATTCACTGATCCACACTACCAGGATATACAGCAATGACATCGGAATGTCATTCGGGCTGGAGAAGGGTAGTCGAATGATAACAAAGAGAGGGAAGGTAGTCAGAACTGAGGGGATCGAGCTACCAGAAGGCAACACTGCAGACATAGAGGACAGTTACAAGTACCTGGAGATCCCGCAGGCGAATGGGAACCATGAAGAGGCAGCTAGGAAAGCTGCAACCACCAAGTACCTGCAGAGGGTCAGGCAAGTCCTGAGGAGTCAGCTGAACGGTAAGAACAATATCCGGGCTATCAACACCTACGCCCTGCCCGTGATCAGGTACCCAGCTGGTATAATAAGTTGGCCAAAGGAGGAGATAGAAGCCACTGACATAAAGACAAGAAAGCTCCTTACCATGCATGGAGGGTTTCACCCCAAGTCCAGCACCCTGAGGCTGTGCGCTAAGCGGAAGGAAGGGGGCCGGGGACTGGTGAGTGTCAGCACCACAGTCCAGGATGAGACAACGAACATCCAAGAATACATTGGGAAGGTGGCCCCAACTGAATGCCTCAGGCAGCAGAAACCCAAGAAAGAGGAGGAAGGCGAGGAACCATCATGGAAGGACAGGCCCCTGCACGGTATGTACCACCGGCAGATAGAGGAGGTGGCTGATATCCAGAAATCCTACCAGTGGCTGGACAAATCTGGACTGAAAGACAGCACAGAGGCACTAATCATGGCAGCACAGGAACAAGCACTGAGCACAAGATCCATAGAGGCTGGGATCTATCACACCAGGCAAGACCCCAGGTGCAGGCTGTGTAAAGATGCCCCTGAGACAGTCCAGCACATAACAGCAGGGTGCAAGATGCTAGCAGGCAGGGCATACATGGAACGCCATAACCAAGTGGCCGGCATAGTATACAGAAACATCTGTGCCGAATATGGCCTGGAAGTTCCGAGGTCAAAATGGGAGACGCCCCCAAGGGTGGTGGAGAATGACCGAGCTAAGATCCTGTGGGACTTCCAGATACAGACGGACAAAATGGTGGTGGCTAACCAACCGGACATAGTGGTGGTGGACAAGCAGAAGAAGACGGCTGTAGTGATTGATGTAGCGGTTCCGAATGACAGCAACATCAGAAAGAAGGAACACGAGAAGCTGGAGAAATACCAAGGGCTCAGAGAAGAGCTCGAGAGGATGTGGAGGGTGAAGGTAACGGTGGTCCCCGTGGTAATCGGAGCACTAGGTGCGGTGAATCCCAAGCTAGGCGAGTGGCTCCAGTAGATCCCGGGAACAACATCGGAGATCTCTGTCCAGAAGAGCGCTGTCCTGCACTGTAAAATGTAATTCTAGATGTTTGTTATTTCAACATATTATTCTATATCAGTTTGACGATAGATGACTGAAGTTGTTGTTATAACATAGAATTACAAGTTAAAAACGTCCCAATTACACCAAAAAAAGCTAACTTGAAAACTCATGTCCAGCTAAATCAGAAACTTATGTGAACTTGACAATGCGGGTAAGTTGAGCACAGCAGGATTCAAAACTGCCTCACGTGACTGCTACCGAGGTGCATCATGGGGAATTGGCGGTTAACGACATGCTCACTTTACTTGGACGTTTTCTAATCGTCTTCTTTAGAATATGCTGTCAAGGTGAGTAACATTGGTTATAACTATAAGGAAAGAGAGCTACAAAAGTTGGAACATGTTTTGAATTTATGGCATGACGTGTGTTTTTCTCTTTTACCGAAATGTTTGCTTTAGCTAATGTAACTTTAGCCGACAAGGTCCAGCTTGTGTGTCATGACCAAACTTGACCTAATAAACTGACACATGGCCTTTTTTATGGGTTTAATGTGGCGCTGAGCAAATCACAAGTATTGTGCCGCTAGCTTTAAGGTTGTGCACTCACCCTGTTGCGATATTAGCAAGCTAACTCAGCTAATTAATAAAGCTTATTTCATATTGTCTCTGTACTTGTAAATTTCTTTCAAGTTCACAGGCTGTTGTATTTTGGTGGAAGTTCATTTTGGCAATATTTCCAATAACTGGCTGGGTTCAAAAAGAACTTTTTGGCAGGACTCGGATGCTTGTTGTCATCTGTTTATCCCTATGTAATCACTTAAGGTGTTATTAACTGCTGCATGCTAAGCTGCAAGAGTGCACTGAGGACAGAGACAAAATATGGTCTACAAACCAGCATTATATTAGTTTTTATCAGATAGTCCTCCAGTGTGCTTATTTTTTGCTTTAATTATATTGTGCAGTTATTTGTTACCCTGAAATGCTTTATGCTTAACAACAGCTCACTATTTTGACTTATTTTTGAACTCTTGTGATCAGTATGACTAGATTGTGTGAGTTTCCATACTAAACGAGCTGTAGTGATAAAATAATTGGCATCAGAGACACTGATTTTTGGCATGGTATACTGCAGAAGTTTTTTTTTTTTTGCATAATTTACCTTTTAATTAAACTGCATTCTCTGTATTGTAACAAAACTAACATTGTTTATATGTCAGAAAATTAGCAAACATGAATAAATGGCGAAAACAATATAATTATAACATATATTTTTATTTTACTTATTTTAGGTCTGTGAAGCCAAACTTGATGCTGGGGATTTATTTTTGTCAGTGGAGTCAAATGGTAAGTTACAATTTGTGCATTTTGTCATACTGGAAACACCTCAGATTATATTGTAATTTAATAGCTCTGTAGAACAAATGATATAAAGATTGTAGTGTCAGGGTACTTCTTAAGAAGTAATATGGCACTATTGATGATCACATGCAGGTGACATAAACTAAATATTCAGACGTGTTACCAACAAATGATTCATTAACAAAAGCAATGGAGCAGACTGTTTAGGTTCTTGTGGTTGTAATAACATCCATAACTGCAGGTTTGTCATTAATTTATTTTCACAGGTCTAGATGATCACATCTGTCTTTGTCATTTAAATGAGGTGGACTTGCAAACTTTGCGCTCTTTGGGGTAAATTGCTGTCCACTACATATACACAGAATCTGCACAGTATTTCAGATCTAAAAAGGGAGTATGTAATGGACTTGCTGGCTTTAATGTAAAAAGCCTGTTGTGTAACTTTAATGAGGCAGTTGGACTAAAACAGTATTGCTCATCAAGGTAAACATCTGAGGAATAAGGAAATTGTTACTTGTCCTTTTACTCAGTGTTCTTTTAATCGCACGTTTACTAAAGTTTTACATCACATAAGTCATTTTCACAATCATTCTACTTTAAAAGATTTCAAGACAGAGCTTATTGTTCTCTGAACTTCCTTGTTTGCTGAACGGCAGGTAAAGTGCATCTTTTTGTTTGTTTGCTTTTGTGTGTTTGTGTTTTCTCTAATGGGCCTCAGATGACTGTTGCTTAAATTTGGGTCTCAAAGAATCTTTTTTTAATTCTGCCTGTACTCTCCACCCCTCTTCTTCTGTTGCTCAGGTTGAAGCAGAATTTGCCCGTCTTACATCTGTTGACCTGAAAGGGTTCCTTTTTGCTGTGCTTGACCATTATGGAGAGGTTCGTGGAGCTGCACAAATCAAGAGCGGCATAGAAAGGCTAACTAGGCTCATAAGATGCTTCGGAGATGATGTAAGTGTTCAACTGCGAAATCTAATCCTTTGTTTAAGTTTTAGGTTATCCAGTTCAACTGATGAACTCATTGAAAGAAAGCTGATAAGTAAAGTCTGTCATCATATTTCACAACTGGACATTTAGTGTGGTAACTTTTACAGAATCTATGTATATTGGTGGTAGGTTGGATATCATATTCTACTTGAATGTCCTGATAAGCCTGATTCAAAATCTCCAATGATAATCATATATTGATGGAATTATGCATCAAAAAGCTGTGAATTTGGAGCTGTCTACATGCTTCATAAACACTGTTTAAAAAGTGTTTTTGTTTTCTTTTTGACTTCTTTGACCAGAGCCCTACACAAAGGAAGAGGACAGAGGACCTCATTTTCTAAAGGAAGATCCCTCACACACTTTCAAGACTGTGAAGGTTAGCATTGTTTCTTTTAGTAAATTTAATAATGACAGCACCACAGTGGATTTTAAATTAAAAAGTACATGTGTACTTTTTCCTCACCAAATGTATTATTACAAGATCTTTGACACTGGATTTGGTCTGGGTTTCAGAGAAACTAACTGGCAAGCTAGCATTGATATTATTAGTGTCTTGTGTTTATTCATGTCTTCACCAGGGTCTTTGACATTTCGCTGCTGTACTGTTCACTTCAGCTTTACGTTTGATTTCTCACATTGTATATTGTAATGGCAGAGATATTAGGATATTTAAGGGGCTGCAGTGGCTGCTACAGCTGTGGGGGGCAATACTTTGGTGAAATGTCCTGGACCCTGGAAAAGAGACTGTGTAGACTGGGTAAGCAATTAAAGGTTACTGGCCGAGAGTCATTGGGCAGCTGGGTAAAGGTGGATGTTGATATTCAGTGCCAATTATGCAACCTGTTCAGCCATGTCTATATGCTCTTTTTTCATGCTGTTAATATAGGGGGAAAAAATAAACTTTAATCAATAAACTGATTAAAGAAGCATTGTCTATGGAGCCATAATCTGATCCTGTAGTGTAGCTGCAGTTTGCACATTTCATGTATTCTCAGCCAGATTTGGTTTAGAGCACAGCCAATATTTAGCATAAGTAGATTTAAATTCACACACTGGTGATGGCAAGCTACATTGTAGCCACAGCCACCCTGGGGCGCACTGACAGAGGCGAGGCTGCCGGACACTGGCACCACCGGGCCCTCTGACCACCACCAGTAGGCAACAGGTGAAGTGTCTTGCCCAAGGACACAACGACTGAAACTGTCGGAGCCAGGGCTCGAACCGGCAACCTTCCAATTATAAGACGAACTGTCAACTCTTGAGTCACGATTCAGTCATCCACCCATGTGTGTGAATGACTGAATGTGTAAAGCACTTTGGAGTCCTTAGGGGACTAGTAAAGCACTATACAAATACAGGCCATTTACCATTTAAATTGAAAATTTTGTTTGAATTCTGCAATTGAAGACATGCTCAGTTATTTATGAACATGGTCTTTGTTTAAAGCAAGAAATGGATTTGTAACATGGGGGTGCATATCTCATTCTGAAAAAACTTTAACAACTAATAAGTGTTACCCAAAGCCAATCACCATCATCCAAAGCATCAGTATGGCTCTTCTTTGGAAAGACATGAATTGTTAAGCACACGGGATATTGTGTAATTGTAATTGTGTAATTTTTTTTTTTTTTTTGTCTTTGAACCCTTTTATAGCCGACAGGTATTGAAGACACGTTTTCTAAGAGGATGAAAGTTGGCATTGCGATGGTGAAAGAAGAAGACATCGATGTGTTGGTTGTCCTTGAGGCAGCAGTAATCCTGTCTAATCTGAGGGATGTCTCAAGTGCCATTTCCATGCTGATGGGCCTTCTTTTTGCCCTCAACATACACTATCCAAAGGAACTTAAGGACATCTTTGAAGTCATTCAGAACATCCTAATGAACATTGGTGGAAGGCAGTGCATCTCACTAGTGCATGGTCTAAGAAACAGACTCTTGCAGAAAGCCATGCAGAACTGTAATTGTATGATCCTTAGTGTTAAGGACAGTTTTTATTTTACTGTTTGTTTTTTTATTCTTGCAAGTTCTCATTCTCACTTTTGTATGTCACTAAATGACTACACTTTACATTCCAGATTAGACAATCACTCATTTGTTCATGGTTTAAGAAACTTATGTGAACAACAATATAATGGTGGACTCTGCAGATGCTTATCTCATGCAAGTCAGTAGTTTTTCCTTTGTTTTGCAATTGAGCAGACTCAAACTAATGTTTCTGAAATATCCATATTATCAAATGTTTCAGAAGCATGCACTCATTTTCAGAGATATTGGTTCTGTGGAATTTGTTGCAATTGTAAACGAAGACAAATACAAGAGTTTGATGTCTTAGTTGTTATAAACTGATCTTTACTGTCACTTATCAAAGGTTTTGTACTATTTTAATATTTCAAGTTTTATGCTAACAGGTGTGACTGAGCACAATGAAGTTTAAAAATTTTGTAAATGTAAAGAATAACTTTTCTAAAATAGCAAGTGTCCCGTTGATACATTACATTAATGCAGACTTTATGTTGTTACTTCACAAGAATCACTACTGCTCCTAGAGTATTGGTCAGAATTTCATCTTCACCCAAACTGGGCTCAAGACCAAGTTCAAATTTATTGTTTCACAGGGAGCAGCCTTTGAGTTTTGATGGATTGTGAGCCTGATGAGCTACGTCACTGATTTTTCTGTTTCTCAGATGACTAAGATGGCACAATAAATGGTGAATGTTGGGTGCTCATGAGTAATTGTCTTGTCATGTTCTTAAAACAAACTTTCTGTATGAAATGATCAGATAGACTTTAATGGAATCTGTGGGGTTTTATTTTTTTTCTGTAAACAACAGAAAATTAATTTAAAGGAATGTAGATATTTAAACCTGAGATCTAAGATAAACCTAACAGGTAGTTTTGCTGAAATGGATGTTAGAAAGCCAAAAAAAAACAAAACAAAACTTAAGATGTTTAATACACATTTTTCTTTACATCCAGTCAATCAACTCTGATAATTAAAATGAAACTGATTTACAAGTTCACTCAGCTACCTTAAGGAGCTCAGTTAATTAATAAACTTAAATCAACTTAGCTAACAGATTATGTTAGTTAAGCTAAAATAGATTCCTAAGTTAAAAGAACTACTAAAGTATTTGAATTAACTAAAAAACCCAAGTCAACTGAACTAGGACAAGAGTTTAAACAATAGATTATTTTAATTTAGCTGAAAGGGTTTTCCCAAGTAAAGATGACAATTAAAGGAGTTGAACTGACTAATAAATCTCAGTCAACTAAACTAAGATGAAAGTTTAGACAACATGTGATTTTTCATTAAGATAACAATTGGTTGTGTTATAAGAACAAACTCTATTTCTTGACTTAACTTAAAATTTTAAGGCAGCCCTTTACCTCATATTTTTAAGTTGAAACAACAAGTTATATTTTACAGTGTGGGAACAGCTAAGATACTGCGCAGGACCCTCAAGCTCCCAGGCCTCTGGTAGAGGACCCGAGCTTAAAGGATAAACCGCCCGCAGGGGCGTGCTGGGTGTTTATATATATATATATATATATATATATATATATATATATATATATATAATACATGTAACATATAATGTAATTGTAATGAGGTATTTCTGTTTTAAATGTATCCCGAAATATGATAAAAAAAATCATGCAGAGTTTAACATCCAAGGTCATAAAATACAGCAGTAGTTTATTGTGTTGCCAGGCTATAACAAAAAAACTCATGATCCAGCTATCATATTTAATGATCGTGTCAACTCGTCTCTCCTTGTGTCGCTTCCTCGTCATCCTATTCCGTCATCTGCTCGGATCTATTGTAAGAAGCAAGGAGAGGATTTGGAATTTGACAAGTGAGAAATGAGGTGCATATAAATTTCTGAATTTGTTATCTTTTTTAATGGTTTTAATGCCCTGGGGGACTCAAACATGTGCATGCGTGAATATGAAAGAAATCAGGGACTGGTTAAAATCTGGACAAGCTAGGTTATAACAGAAGGAAAAGCGAAATAAAAATAAAACAGTGAATATCATTCATTGTTTTTATACTGATAGTAATACGATGTACGGCTTAAGTTGATATGTATAATGGTTCTAACCAGTTTGGTGCCATCAAATTTGGCACCAGACCTCATAAAGACCGTTACAAACCGAGTCGCAAAACAGCACCATGTATACCAGACAATTCATCCAGACAAGTTGTCCTTAAAGAAACCACACTCTAAATAAAATAAAGTTTAGCATCAAGCAATGAAAAGGTGGTCTTCATTTTCTAAACAGCAAAAGGCAAAAACAGATTCTGGGTTCATCCAATTCTGATAAGAAAGCAGCAGCAGGGAGAATTTCACGGTTTGATCCAGGAGTCGAAGCTGTATCACGACTGCTTTCGTGCATATTTCAGGATGTCAGTGGGGCAGTTTGAGCTCTTGTTGGCAGAGTTGGGACCACATGTGAGGGGCAGCTGCAAGGCACTGTAGTGGTCTGATTGGTCGGACTGGTCAGATCTCACATCTGAAAAAAGTCTGAAAAAGGCTTTCAACACGTTTACTATTTGAACAGATTTTATGCTGCAACACTGCATCAGCTGAACCCTGCAGCACAAAGTATTTTTAAAAAACTGAGGCTTAACTGGAGTCGCAGCATCTTTCCCTTAAATATGACTGTCTGCTCTAATTCTGGGCTAGTCACATCCCACTCCGCCCTCCCAAAAACCCACACTCAAAGTCATGCCAAGGGAGCTAAGACATCTCCTACTGTTCCACCTCCTCTTCTCCTTCACCTCCCTATTTCTTCCCTCTATGAGCTACCACTGTCCCACATGGTGTAATAGATCACTTTCTGACAAGAGGTGTAACACCTCAGTTAATAGCTGCTGACTGGTCCTGTAAGCTATGCTTTGGGGGAAAGCTAAATTACAGGGTGCTGAGACTGACAGCTGAGGCGCAGAAGATCTTCTGCCCTGTGAGACCCTTCACGGCTGTGAAACCCTTCCTTCAGTCATATCAGTACCAGCACCAAATCAGCAAAGTAAACACAGGTACACAAGCACTGTAGTGCCCTTCCACTTGCTCCCAGTTTGCAATTATATTCATTCAGTATTCATTCATGCGTCGAAACGGTGTTAGCCATGCATAAAGCAAAGCAGGAGTTTTATATTTTCTTCAGGGAAGGATCTTTGCTCGGTGGCTCTTGACCACTGCTGCCAAGACAGGCAGAGTTTGAGTTTATACAAGAAATATTAACATAGAAATCAAAAAGAGAGCAGGCACTACAAAAAGGCCCATGTTACAAGAGGATAAGAAATTGAAGGATATTAACTCAAATGAGAGAAGTCACAGGGCTCACACACAGTTCACACACATATCTTCAAAAGACAGAGAAGACAGTCAGAGAAAACAGGGTCAGTTTTTCTTGGCTATTTCTTCTCTTGGATATCAAACAGTAAGAAGAGATTGAAGAGGCGTGAAGACAAATGTTATTGAACAGGATGAAAGTGAAAAAACCTCTACAAAAAGAAGAACGTGGACAGAGGGCTTCGAGACAGGAATGGCGAACATTATGTGGGTTGTTATGAACGTAAGGCCTGCAGAGAGCAGGGTGGAAGGGGGGGAGAGGAGAGGAGAGGGGGAACAACACAGAGAAAACAACACGAGGGGACGTCTGTCAAAAGTGCTGCGTTTCTGCTGTGCACAGCAGCCCGACACCGCAAGTAAGGGAGAGTGAGTCAGGGAAGTACAGAGTACCCATTAAGAAGAGGAGAGAGGAAAAAGAAAAGGAGGGAAGGGGTGGGAAAACCCACGCTGGCTCCCTCTCTTGGCCCGTCGAGACGCAATGATCAGGCTCTGAGTTTTACATCAGCAGCTGATGGGCACGAGGGGCCCTTAACCCTCATCTTTCTTCTCTTCTGCTACAACAGTCTTCATTTCTCTCTCCACCTTTTCCTCTGTTCTCCTTCCTCCCTCACCACCCCACAGCCCCCAACACTGGCTGCTTCTTTAATTGGTGGTCCTACAGTGCTGGATCTTGTACTGTGTGTTGGTGTTAGTGTGAGCGTCTGGTCCGTATAGTATACATTTCTCTGGCAGTGTTTGACTACACATGTTATTTTTTGTTTTTATATTTTCTTTTGCGTAATATTCTAAGTCATTATAATTTTATGTTTGTATGACTTTTTGATGATGACACGGAGAGAAGGAAGCTCTTAAGCGGTTTCCGTTGCCTCCCTTTTTCCCTCTAACACGCTCAAAGTTATAAACAGACATCTCCGATTCACGAAGCTGCAATGTCTCAGTTCTGATTAAGCTTTTGGCAGGTGCAAGGCACAATATTTAACAACATGCCTTCCACAATATCTAAAACCAAATACATTTTGAATTGAGTAGATTCTACAGTGCAGTGGGAAAATGCTGAGCTTGCCTTTTTTTGTTATATTTTGCCAGGAACATGGCAATATCTGCACCATTCATTAAAACATGTGCAAACACACATGAATGCAGTGTGAACGGCAAAACCGGAGATTGTCCAATTCTAACAAACTTGAAAGTCAACATTTTTATGACAGCCAGAATTGTCATGGGAAGGTTTTCTTATAATTCGATTGGTCTTTAGGAATAGTTCTCCAGGCATCTTATAGGACATCAAAGCTCTTCTCTGGATTTTGGCTGCCTTTTGTTCTGTGGCTCACACTGCTTCAATAATATTGAGGTCTGGGCTCTGGGGAGGCCAATCCATGACTGGGAGTTTTCCACTGTGTGTTTTTCTATCCAGGTATGCTTTTACTGCATTGGAAGTGTGTTTGGGATCATTGGCAGCATCTTAATTTTTCAGCATGACAATTGGACACTTTCTACATGGTAGTGCCTGTTGGATTAAAATCTGATGTTATTTACTTCAGGAATTAATTCCATCCGTTTTGACAAAATCCCAAACAATACTGGCTGAAATGCAAACCAGAGGCTCTTCTGTTGCCAGTTATTTTCAGTCCAGTTGACATACCTTAGCCTTTTCTTCCTGTGTCAGTAGGAATTGCTTAATGACAGCCACGCTTCCATGAAAAGGCCTTTGAGGACCTGTGTCAAGTCTGCTGGATTTTCTTAAGGACACGACTTTCAGATACTGTTCATCTGCTGTAGATCTGATATTTCGGCTTGTCGCTTCTTCTTTTCTTCTCCTAAAATGTCCTCTTAATTTTTTGACTCAAATAACAAACAAAAATTATTTCTCTGCGATTCTCAGATACAAAGACTGTATTGAAAAGGAGTGGAAAAACCTCCAATTCCCAAAGAAAACTTGGAGAATTAGAACTACTCAAGACCACGAAAAGAATATACAAGGAAGTCTGGCTCCTTGGAAGCAAAATATGAAGAAAGAAAAATGAGGGGCAGCTCAAGAGTTTACATCATCATGTACGTGAGACAGGATGTGTCAAAGCCAGATTTTATACATAACTTAAAATTTAGTGAGTTCCAGTGCAAGTCACTTAAAGCAGCGGTCCCCAACCTTTTTTGCGCCACGGACCGGTTTATGCCCGACAATATTTTCACGGACCGGCCTTTAAGGTGTCGCGGATAAATACAACAAAATAAAACTAGTACCGGTCCCGAAAAAAAGAAGATTTATTCATAACACACGTGAAAAGACCCAGGAAAACCGAGTTAACGATAAAAACGATAACAAAATAACGCTGAAAACCGATAAAAACCCTGAAAACCATACATTTCACACCTGAGCCTCAACTCTCGCGGCCCGGTACCAAGCGACTCACGGACCGGTACCGGTCCGAGGCCCGGGGGTTGGGGACCGCTGACTTAAAGGATCTATTCTGATCTCGTATTTGTTTCCAATCTAGGTTCCATAATCTCCTGATATGGCACAGAGCCAAATGAATGACGTTTAACTCATGCATTGCAGTTGCAGGGGTCACGCATGCTATGCATTAAAGGCTTAACACTGATCATATATCATATTTTATTTTCACAGAGATATGATTTTGTTTCTAGTGCAATCAATATTTCTATAATAAGGAGCGGCTGTATCTTCATTAGAGAGATGATTATTCATTTTGTTCGTCATTGGTGAAGTATATAGTTAAGATTTGTTTGTTTTGTGAGGCTCTAATTAGCTAGATAGTGTTCTGTAATTTATTACCAATCACATCTGCACACTGAAGACTTTTTTCATGATTATCTTTCTTTTTCTTTGGAACAGAGTGAGTAACATAATTGTATCATTTGCTTATTCTTCCAAACTTTCATCACATCCCATTGTCACAGACTACAGTCATACATTTCATGAGGCTAATCTTTATGATAAAAGATAAAGGTGCTCCTGGTGAACATTCACATTGTGCCATCTTTGTGTGAAAAAAAAGTCTGATTACCCATTATCACAATTTGTACATGCCATAAAAAGTCATAAAAATCAAAATTCATTCTCTAAAGCTATAAGTGAACCGTTAATGCTTGTTGCCGACTAAAAACTGATATATGCAGTGCGACCAGACAATCCAGGAAAACTAATATGAGGAGCTAATTACATTGCACCGCATCTATTCCCTTCGTAACCGCATCTCGATTTTACTTCTAAAACTTTCTCAGCCATGAAGATATTAATATCCACTCTCTGTGTGCTCTTTGGTTAAGTGCTCCCTTTTTCTGCCACTTTAGCTAAAAGCAGAAGTGAGTAACCCCCCCCCCCCAACCTGCTCTCCACCGTAGTTGGTGCCATTTTTCCTTTAACTCCTCGTATTCCCTAACCCCTTTTTAATGCCCACCTCTCCATAATGACTGTCCTCAGCTGTGGCCTGTGAGAAGAGGAAGTCTCTGTGTTTTAGTTCCCTCATGCATAAACATACCCATACTGTAAGTATGGAACTCTGAGTTGTCACATCCTGTGTCTGTGAACAGCAAATCACCTTCTTCCCATCTTTAATACATATCGCCGTCTCCCCCTGGAGGCTTTATCAGCTAAATACCCCATCAATAGGAGATCCTAGGCATAAGCCCATGTGTAAATTTGCTGCGCAGCTTCGAGGATACGTTGCACTGGGAGACAGCCGATAAAAGCTACCATTAAAACAGCATTTGGGGCTTTTTCTTTGTAATGGAGATGGAGGAAGCACGCTCTTGACAGTGTCAGTAGATAAACAAACCTGTGCTTTATGTGAGCTTGGAACAGGAGGAAGGTTAGTGTAGTGGAAGACGCAACAACAGACACTACATGGATGTACTTTAGCACATACTGCAGACGTGTGTCTAGGCATGTATTTGCTTATGTTGCAGCTCAATGGCTTGACACTATGTGTAAGTCTTGCTAGTATGTGCTTTCAGATACAAGTGTACTCCATAGACTTTGTATGAAAGATATGGCCATATACACTGCTCAAAGAATTACGGGAACAGTTTGAAAACACATCAGATCTCAATAAAAAAATAAAACATAGTGGATATTATCTATACCCTGAAAATCAAAGTGAAAAAAATATGCAGCAGAGTAGTTGATTTTGCTGAAATCTCATTGCAGCAACTCAAAATGGTACTCAGTAGTTTATACGGCCCCCGTGTGCTTGTATACATGCCTGACAACATTAGTGCATGCTTCTTATGAGACATCAGATCGTGTCCTGGGGGATCTCCTCCCAGACCTGGACCACAGCATCACTAAACTCTTAGACAGTCTGAGGTGTAACCTGCCAGTGGTGGATGGATCGAAACAACGTCCCAGAGGTGTTCTGTTGGATTTAGGTCAGGCGAGTGTGTGGGCCATTCATTAGTATAAATTCCCTCATCCTCCAGGAACTGTCTGCATAGTCTTGCTACATGAGGCTGAGCATTATCGTACACCAGGAGGAACCCAGGACCCACTGGTCCAGAGTAGGGCCTGAGAATAGGTCCAAGGATTTCATCCTGATACTTAATGGCAGTCAGGGCGTCATTGCCTATGCTGTAGAGGTCTGTGTGTCTCTCTGTGACACACAGACCTCTCGGTGGATATACCTCCCCTGGTTTGATGGTGGGTCAGACCATCACTGACCCACCATCAAATGAGTCATGCTGAACAATGTTACAGTCAGCATAATGCCCTCCATGACTTCTCCTGACCCTTTCACATCTTTCACAAGTGCTCAGGGTGAACCTGTTCTCATCTCTGAAAAGCTCAGGGCACCAGTGGTGGAAGTACCAATCCTGGTACTCTATGGCAAATGCCACCTGGGCTCCCAGGTGCCGAGCATTGAGCACAGGGCCTACTATAGGCCCATTGACCACCTTCATGAAATCTGTTTCTGATTGTGTGGTCAGATATTCACACCAGTGTCCTACTGAAGGTCATTTTGTAGTTCTGGCAATGCTCATCCTCCTTGCACAAAGGAACCGATACCACTCTAGCTGAAGGGTTAAGGACCTTAAGTAGTAGATTCCTTAAGTGAACTCTCAACCAGAGCAATCTGTCCATTGCCATCTAGTGTCTTAAAACTAGAAGTGATTAGAGAGGGATGAATATGACAAAGAAACCGAGGGAAATGCTCACTCTCTGCTGTGAAACAGACCAACTACAAAGCACACTTTCTATAATTGATATTCGATTCTAATATAATTTTCATCATGGTTTATAAAAAGAGCATATTCATGTGTTCAGTGAGAAGTGAAACTAGCTTATTGAGATCCTAAACCCATAAGCATAGAGTTTACGGACATCAAAGATCAGGACACGAGGTTGAAAGCGCTTACACAGTGGCTTCACCTCCATAGTTGGAAGCTACTGCCATCTTTTAAGCACAGTCTATGCCATAGTCATTTGTGTGTTCACAGTTTTCATTGTGTGACTGCATTTTCAGGTGGAAACTGCCTTGCAGTGGAAATGATGTACAGTATATTTCATTAATTCAGAGTAGTGACCTCCTGGGCTGCTCACTGGTGTTCATCAGGTCTGCTGCTGAATCCTAATATCACTCTCCATGGCTACCTCCACTGTCAGTGTGAGGAGTATGTGAGAGGGAGACTGTGAGGGAATATGGAGGTTTCAGGGTCATTTTAGTAATGCCTCTCCTTCTGTCTGTCAATGAGTTTGTGTGTCTGTGTGTGTGTGTGTGTACTGGTGTATTCGCTTCCAGTCTGTGCAATGGGAGTTCAAGCAAAGTGGCTCCGGTTGCCTGGACACTCCCTTGGCGAGATGAGCTTAAGACAATGGGTCGAGCCGCTAAAAGGTGATAGGTTATTAAGAGTGAGGGTGAAAAGGTGAGGTCAAGATCAGGACACAGAGGAATCAATGAGGGAACCATGGGTTGCCTTGTGGAGCCTCGAAGATTGCTCTGGAACACAGTGAAGCAGCTCTTGATTTAATAAACAGAGCTGCGTTTTTAAATATACACTTTGCTTTCAGGCACTCGTCGCATAGCAGTGAAGATATTCCCGTCCTGGCAGTACAGCAAATATAGAAAAGATTTCACACATACACTGCTTCTGGGTACTGCTATATGTCAGGTTACACTTGTTTTTAGGAAAATATGATTTGTGCTCAGATGTTTAAATGCACTTTACATAACCTTAAAATGTCCCTGCAAACAAGTAGCTAAAAGTAGATAATGTGTCTTCCTTTTGTGCATTCTCTCACCAGTGATTTGGCACACATAATAAGCCAGTTGCAGTGAGCTTCCACAGACTAGAACTAAAAGTAACACGTCTGCATGCCATGTCACCTCAGATTAAAAAGAAATGTTCCTCATGCTTTGCTCATTTTTACCATGACTGAGAACAGAGCGTATTACTGCAAGTGCTCATAAGTTCAAAACACAATTACTTTAAAGCTTTTAGAAACTTGGCATTGTTTCTGTATAACATTAAATATTCCTAAGTAATCAAATATTTATTACATTTGCACTCAAAGACTTGACAGGTGACCAAAAAGCTTCACAACTGTCATCATATTTTAATTAAAATGTTGCTAAATCCTCATCCATCACACCTTTAAAATACTAAGAGGATAAAAAAAACCCAGAAGAACAGCAAATACTTAAGTTTGTCTGTTAAATTCTATCTCAACTCAGATTGAAGTTTGTCTATTGTTGTAGATCGAGAAGATGGGTTTTCATGAACTTTAAATATTTAAAAATAAACAGCACACGAATATGATAATCAAATAAATTAACAACTGTTTTCAGAGAGAAAATATGGAGCAATGTAAGAAATCAGTTGCCTACAGTCACACTAGGGAGAACAATGGTGGGAGACTGAGGCACGCTGAAAATTATTGCAATGAACTTTTGATCTTGTTGCATTTGAAATGACTGCTTCGAAGACAGGAACCAGTCAAGTGACTTTGATATGTCAGGATGGCAATAAAATGGCAATATGATATAGTCATTGTGCTCTCGGTTTGTGACTGAATGGGGTCAAATTGGCAATTTTAAGCAATCTGTGATAATATGACAATTAACTGTGACACATCAGTGAAATTTGCAAATGTGTTGCCATGTATGCAGAGAACTTTAAATTAACTACTTACATTAAGAGCCCAGCCAGAACCTCAGATTTGAAACAAAAACTTCAGAGATTTCTACACAAATAGTGCTGCAAATTTAACTGTAAAGTGACATAAGTGCTCAGCAGCCTTGCTCTTATATAGCAATATAACCAGAATAAAACAAGTTAACAGCCACGTGTGTCAGAGTAAAGAGATTTGTCACAGATGAGTTGTACTCACCTGCACAGACTGACTTAGATTACAATCTGTCTGCATTTTGAAATCTGTCAGCAGTCATTTGCAAACCTTTATTAATGAATCAGAGAGTGCTTGTGTTTGGAGACGGGTTTCCTCCCACCAGGCGACCTGTGCAATCTTGCTGCTGCAAATACTTGTAATCAGTTGCCAAACACAAAAACATTCAATGCAATTAGGCAAGCACCAGTTTTTTCTAGTTGCAGGGAGGTTACCATCCCATTTTTAGTCTAGTGTGACTGATAAGAACAAGGATAACATGAACTGTTTTAATTTTTTGTAAGACAAAAATTTCACCTGTTGCCATCACAGGTGATAGGCTAAACTAAAAGCTCATAGCTAGATGGCTGGCAAGATGAATTTATGACTGTGATTATGATTCTCACGAATCTTGCAACAGCCTCACAAAGGAAACCAGATGACAGTGTAGATTTCAAAATGTTTGACTGCTCATGTTCTCCTGCATGCTGGTGTCTCATTTTGTATTACTGATATGTGAATAACAGAATGTGCTACATACTCTCTGGAGGATATGGAGTTGTTTAAAGCCCCCTGTAAGTGAGCAGGGATGAGTTCAACAGTCCCAACTCTCTCAGCAATGAAGGTAACTTGTTTATAACTGACAGGAATGATGGCTGTAAGAGACAAAATGAGATCGAGTTTTAGAAACAAAACAAAAACTAGATTTGGAAATAAACTCTCAGTTATAACTTACAAAGTACAAAGTAAAAAAAAAAAAAAGAAAAAAAGAAAACATTCATAGTTAACTGATATTTTTGTGCCATGCTGGATTCTTTTACATCTTTATTTTGTTTTCTTTAATCCGTAAAAAAAATCCAAACAGCCATTTTTATACACCCTGGTGTATTTCAACTTGTACCTTTATTTAAGCTAGTAGGTTCCTGTAATGTTAAACTTTTTATTTAAGGTAATGTAGAGGATAATAAAATATATGGCGCAAGATAAATGAGGAAAAAGTCAATGTCTCAGATGGGAAGACTCAACCTTGAATCTCCCCACAAACTTCGCCACATTTAAGTTTAGAAAATGGTTTTGGGAGGCTTTTTATGAGCGCTGGGAAACTACTTTCAATGGGATAGACGGACTAAAGAAAAGAAGAGGTGATAGTGAGATAGGAGAACAGCTGTGAGCTGGTCTCAGCTACAGAGCGAAATGAAATCAGCATACAGCTTGATAGGATTGTATGCCTCCCTTAGTCACAAAGCGAAGGTCCACATTTTTTTACCACAGACGTCTATTTATGACCCAACCTACCAAATTAAAACACTACAGAACTAGAAGGGGAGACTGATAAATAAATGAGAAAAAAAAGGTGCTAACAAATATATGAACAAACCAAACTGTCACGGCTGTGATGGCAGACGTGTGGACGTTGTGAGAGAGGACCAAACGCTGGCACTTGCTTGGATGCAAGTCAGCTTCATTAGTAAGGTTGGTGGCATAAACAGAAACGTAGAGGGAATGAACAGAACCTAAGGATTACCTATACTGGGAAAACTAACAAAACAGACCTGAAACCTGACGACACGGAGGGAGAAACTCAGGGAGAAGACACAGACAAACCAGCAACAAGAAGACGAAAACACAGGGCTTATATCCGCACAGGAGCAATCAGGGAATGGGAGACAGGAGGGAAACACAGCTGGGAGAAATCATAGCTGACGAGTCAAGGGGAAGCAAAACCAGACACACTAAGATAAGACACAGACCTTCAAAGTAAAACAGGAAACATACAATGACAGAACTCAGAGAAAAGATCCTGACAGAGCAGAGGGAACACATGGGCGGAGATGACTAAACACTAAACCAAGGAAGAACCAAAACCAAAGAACTAGAAGGTCTCAACCAGAATACATAATAATAAACACAAAATACTGGGTTTAGAGACCCAGGACCATGACACAAACATGTTAAAATTAAAACAACTACAAACTCAATAAAAACAACATTTTTTCTGCTTGTGAGCCAAGAGAGGGGTTTACTTCCTGAAAGTTTTTGTTTGAAAATCACTGAATGGCCATTGTGTATGATTTAGCCTGTTAGCACTACTCTGACATAGCCACTATGCAGCCATTAAACAGGAAGTGACAGATTTAGTGTAAATAACCAAACTTCTGTTTAAAACTTAAATAATCACAACAGGAAACTCCTCGGGAGAGCGATTACATCATAAGAACATTAAAAAATTAAACATTTTGAAGAAATTACATTTATCAATAATAACTCTGATTCACTGAAAATGAAACTCTGTAGTTACATTACACCGTAGATGAGAAGGACCCAAATGCAGACAAAAGGTAATGACAAACGAGGAAGTGCAACATGATTCAAGGCTACTAAACTAGCAAAATACAACAGGAAAAGAATAAAAATGATTAAACAGGCAAACTCAGACACAAAATGAAACATAACATTCAGAAAAAACACACAGAAGGTTTGTAGAGCAGAAAAACAAGTGCAACCTGCAGGCTTTTGTTATTTTTTCTGTTCAAACACAATATGTTTTTTAGTTTTAAAATCATTTTTATTGTTTCATTCTTTTGTTTTGTTTATGTGGATATAGTAAATTTGTAGTATTCACTTCATTGTTTAGTAAAATTTGTTTAAATGCTTCTTAAGTAAAAACACAAGTGATTTTTTTTTACATTTTTTAATGTATTTAAATAGTTATAACCTGTTACTGCAAAGTAATAAAATCAATCAATTGTCAGTCTGAAAGCAATATCATTTTCAATATTTCTATATAGTGTTATTTTCACTTTGGCCTTCAGATCAATTTATTGACCTTGAAGGAGATGTCAGAAGTCAAATGTCGTATGATATTTTAAATCTTTATGTTACACTTGTATGAATCACAGTTTCTAAGGCTGTTGCTGTTGTATTTTAGACCAATAAATATTTAAGTTGACCTTGAAAACCGTGGTGGATGTATAACCAAATTTTAATGGCTCATTAACATGACCCCACTCTACACCTCTACAAAGTTTTATCAGAATTCATTCAAAACCTTTCGCGCTACCGTGTTTACATGCAGAATGACACACACACACACAAAACTCCCCAAAACATAACCTCCTTGGCATCAGTAATAGACAGAATTTAAAAGTTCTAAAACTCAAAACTCTGGGAATAAGACCCAGGACCCTGAAATATTACTGCAAATGGAAAGTCAAAAAGTGGGAGTGAAAGCAGTCAAAGAGTTGAGAAGAATGTCAGTAAGGTAGGTGGGTTGAGTGGGCAAGACGCCCCGCTGACCACTGATAAGGATGGATACCTGTGGATGGTGGCTCAGAGAGGTTGTTTACCTCAAGAGATATCTTCTTCGACAGATTAGACAATACTCAAGGGAGGCAATGCGAATTTAGAAAAGAGGATAGGTGAAGAAGATTTAGAAAGGTGAGCTGGATATAATAAATGTTAATAGGTTTTTGTGTAATGAAGTCTTTTTATTTATTAGATGGTATAAATTAAAAGACACACTGCTTAAATAGAAATATGCCTCTTCAGTGGCATTTCCACAAATGATTAAGAACACCCAAATTCTTTAACTAACAAATACACCTGACAGAGAAAAGGACATCATGTAAAATAATGTGTTATTTAATAACCTCACCGTGTTGTATCATCTGAACTACAAAAGGATCAATGATAGTGCTTACCATGTTGGACAATGCAGTCAGAGAATGACTTGCTACCCTGTCTTGATCTGAATTAAAGTTTGGTTTTCAGTCCATTGAACTTAATTTCTTAATATAGGACTTTAGGTTCAGTTATATTTTACCTGGCCTGGTTATTGATGGTCATTATCAATAGGCTAATAATGCTTGAGGAGTAAGTAGTCCAATGCCAAATAAAATTATTAAACAGGATCTGAAGTATCAAGAGTTTATCTGGCCAGTGATGTTCAACTTGGCTGCACGGTGGTTAGCACTGTTGCCTCACAGCAAGAAGGTCCTGAGTTCAATTCCACCATCAAGCTTTCTGTGTTAAGTTTGCATGTTCTCTTCACATGCTCCAGCTTCCTCCCACAGTCCAAAGACATGCAGTTAGTGGAGATAGGTTGATTGGCAACTCTAAATTGCCCATAGGTGCGAATAGGCACATAGACACACATCTGTGTCTATGTGTTAGCCCTGCAACAGACTGGCGACCTGCCCAGGGTGTGCCCTGCATCTCGCACAAAGACAGCTCGGATAGGCTCCAGCCCCCCTGCAACCCTGAAAAGGATAAGTGGCAGAGAATGGATGGATGTTCAACTTGGCAGGTAAAATAATACCGGCCTTAGAGGATATGAAAAGTATTTGAATGCTTAAATCTGACATTAAGACTCAAGCTTCATGGTCAAAAGTCAGGTGTGTTTGTGATATGTCAACTTCATATTGCCTTCCATATGGACTTCATCCAGGCTTTCTCAATTGAAACACTAAACACGTCTTTTCATGAATGCTTGTACAAGTTGTTAGATGGTAACTGATTCTTTAGTTGGAGAACGTGTTTAAACATTTGGTTTTAGCTTAAAGCACAAATGTGCCTAAGTACTGTTTGAAAATGCTGCAGGCTGACTGATGACTACATCGTATGAGTAAACATAGTGATTGTGATTTAAATAACTTTAGTTTTTAACCATATTCCTTTTTTCCATGTTGCCAGCTCCCCTGAGAATTCAGACGCTCATTAACCATCCATCCATCCATCCAGTATTTCTCTACATCTAGTTCTGGGTCACAGGAGTGCTGGAGCCTATCCCAGCTGTCATGGGAGGCCGGGTACAGCTTTGATTGGTCGCCAGTCAGCTGTAGGACTAATGCAACAGGACTAACATGAACCCTTGCATTCACACCTACAGCCAACTAGGGTTCACCAGTTACCATGCATCACCTAAGATGCATGTTTTTGGACTGTGGAAGGAATCTGGAGTACCAAAGTGAGCATACACAGGGATAGGTATAGGGATAACATGTATACTCTGTACAAAAGGGACCCAGACAGCAGCTTTGAACCCAGAATATTCTTGTGGTGGGACAACAGCACTAATAAATACACCCCCATGCCATCTCCTGCATTAAAAATGTTTATTAAAACAAAAGAAAAACACTTGTAAGGCAGCAGGAAAAAGCAGAAAGACAAGGGGGGGGGGGACCCCACAGGCAGAATAACAGTGAACAGTGCAGAGGACACAGTGGTGGGTGTGGTGAGTTTGGGGGAAAAGATACACTTTAACTGGGATTAGAAATAAATATATTATCTTCAAAAAGTGAAGCACATTATTGAATGGGCTCATGCATCACAGATGAGAACTCCACAAGCACACACAAGCAGCATGAAATATGTATCAACCTGAGATATGGTTCTCTCTTAGAATAATAATCAACACTGTGGACAGCACAGAGCAGTAAAGACAAAAATCTAATTCCACAGCCACCCGCAGACACAAAGTGAGTTTGGTCACATTGCAGGAGAAAGCAGCACCGTCCCGGAGGGAATCTAAATTATGCTCCAAGAGCACTAAGTTCACGCAAGCTAGACAAAGTTGTCATTGTACTACCAACTGTGCCTGTGAGTCTCCAGTGACTTCTGACTAGCTTAGCTGTCAGAATCTGTGTGTTTCTGCATCGCAAACACTACAACAACTATTTCAACCATTATTTTCTCAGAAATGTCAAAGGTTTTGTTCTGTTTGTCTGTATGTGTAACACTTGTAAATATTGCCACCTTGTGATAGAATACTTTACAGTGACATATTGTTGCTACTTCCCGGGCTTTTGCATATACCCTAAAAAGGCAAAATGAAAAAAGCTGTATTTTTCATACTGTGTTTCAAAGCTGCTTTACTGGCCACCACTTACAGGGTCACATTCAGCTGGAAACACTATTGAATATCCACCGCTGGCACTTTATCAACTTCCTAATTCAGCATGAAAATAGCATTATTTTTCTTTTCAGGACATAACCGTTACAGTTGGAAGCAAGTGAATGCATAAATGATTGAGTACATACAGAGGGGGAAAAGCAGTTTATGGTTCAGCGGTATACTACTGAAATTAGACACACAGCCACAACTGACCTATATTTTGCTCTGCATGATGAGCTATCAATGACAGGCAGCAGTTCAGTGAAGACACTGGAAAATTGGGAAACTGAACATGCCTTTTCTTCTGATAGTGAGACTTTTTCTCTTAGAGGGTATCGTCACAACAACAAAAAATATCATTTTGGGTAATTTGCTAAATCCCTCAGATCCCTTAAGTGTTTTTGGGAAGATAGTTATCTGGCAGGGTTCATTTTTCTTGTAAGTTTATGTAATGTTTTATTTTGACACTATCCTTTGGCCAGATAAATGCAGCTCTAACCAGCTGCAAAGGATCAAAGACCACTGCAACAGATTGCTGTAGCAATACAACTGTACAGATTTAACATTCACATATGTCAATACTGTCATACTATGAATGCTATAAATGCCTTTCAGGAAAATATCATCACAGCAGAGTGACTTATTTTTCATTCAGACTTTCACTGGGTGTTTGATATGATTTCCACTGTTTGCATGCCCAAGGATGGTGTTATTGATTCTTGGATATAATAATGTACAAACTGGTTCTTCCACTCTTATGACTAACTCTTACAGTGCCTACCCATAAAATTTAAAATGTAAAAGCAGTGATTATTAAGGCCTCAGTCACACAGAACCAAAGACCAGTCAGTGACTCCCTGATCTCTGTGGAGAAATGTGTATTGCCTGATTGCCTTGATTGGCTTTTGCCAGGTGAAATGTTATAAAGAAAAACCTCTTTGTGATCGCTTTGTTCACAAGCAGCTTGCTGCACTTGCCGGTAGTTTCCATGGAAGATGCCTACTGGTGTATCCAAACACTTACCAGCTACTTTTACTTTGAAGACTAACGGCCTCGCTATCTGGTTTCCATTGCACTTTTACAAGTTTCACTTCTCTCAGTGAGTAGTTGGCAAGTGTTTGCAGACAAGTGGATATTTTCCATACAAAATATGGGTGACTGTGGTGACCTGCTAGCAACCAAAGCAATTGTAAGGAGATTTTTGGTGCAGCACTATACCACTTTGCAACCAATTTTACCTAGTGCCAGGCAGCAACATCCAGCAACTACTTGCCAACCTGTCACCAGATACACATTTATTCCCCAGCAACCAGTGGTTGCCAAAGGAAAACTGATTGATCTCTAGGCCTCTATCATTGGCCACTAAGCACAGCTCTGTTTCTCAGTTTTTTTTGAAAGATGTTTATGTCTACCAAATATTTGCCACTATACTACGTATATACAGTGCCACTATACGAAAGTGGCTTTGAGTCTTTAAGGATGTTCTATAATATTCATAAAAACTCAAAACCACTACAGTATAGTGAAGGCTTTTTCTAATGATTTAATATTTTTGAAAGGCTGGCAAATACAGGGGCAATTCTCAGTGACTTACACAAAGGTATCTCATTAGCATGAGATCAAATGTCATCTGAGTTTATGCCATGCTTAACATGGAAGAACAGCAGTTTATAGAAAATACAAAGAAGTGAAACAATGTTCTTCCTCCGAATTCAATTGCTTCTGACATTTCATTGGCTGTAACAGTCACTGATAAACTTAATAGCATAGGGAACTGGGAATTGTGCTTTCTCTATATCCTGACAATAGGAGAATAATAATCAGTTTTGAAGCATGTTTGAGCAGTGGCAGTTATTTACATCTGATCCTTTAGCTCCAGGTTCCTGTTGACAGAAATGAGACATGGCCACATCACAGCTGCCTTCAGTTTTTGGCATTTCAGCTTTGAAAATAGTGACAGGTCTCTCTGGGCCAAGATTTGAGGCATCCTGATATATCAACGATGCCTAATGTCTTTGATAATATTCTTCTTAGTATTTGCTGACATTCTGAAGAGTTCGTGCTGCATGTTCACTGTCACGTTATTTTCCACCCTCGAAAGACTGGGTGTTTGCTAGGCATCACTCTCAGTGGCAGCAGCTAAAAGTACAGTTTTCAATGATTTGTAATGCTGTTTGGACAGTGGCACCTCTTTGATGGTTTATTTTTTTCTCTTTTCATTTTGACTGTCAAATCCAACTGCAACTTTAGAGGTGTGGTACCAAATGCTTTGCTTAATGTCCCTCCTTCCTCATGAGTTTAGGACTTAATAAAATTGCAGAGTTTCTGGTTGGAGTTTTGAAAAAGTGTCAGATTATTCACTTATTGCACTTTATTGGACATTCAGTTGCCAGTAACTTGTGCTAACAGCCCAAAACATCACCACAGACTTGACATTTTATTTTCAGCTACCGCTTCACATTTTCAAATGTCCCTTTGAGAATTTAGATTTTGACATTAAAGTGATGGCAGTTCCTGAGTGGAGTAGATAGGAAGGTAAATGGAAGTTAAATTAAATTAGTCTCTAACCAATCATTTCCCAAAGCAAGCTATTTTTCAGGTCCATAATCATAGGAGTATGCAATCCCCCAGACCCTTGTGCAGTGGGAGTTAGATTGCCTAATTTGTTAATAAAAGTCCTCTCATGACACCTTTTGCTGATTTTTAAAACAAGGCGATGGTGAAAATGAATACTGTGAAACGAGAAGGGTTTTTTTTGCCAATAACTAAAGATGTTTATTAAAAAAAATCATGATTTCATGAATGAGAAAAGGAGAATTTCAATGGGTAACTCCAAGGCCAAAGTACAAAGAAAGCACCGCTCAAAATCACAATTAACCTTTGCATTACTGTGGAAATTAGTTGGTATTACATCTGCTTCTATTACAAATTTTTGGATCCTTTTAAAACCACTGCGCAAACTTTTCTATTCAATTTATGTACAACCATCAGCTGGATCATCACAAAGGTTTAGTGGAACATCATCAACTTGAGTGTTCAGATCTATCATACAGGAATGTGGACACACATGTACAGAGAATAGTTTAAAATAGAGAGCACTGTATATAACTGAAAAAATGAATGAAAACTAAACATCACTGTCATCAGTCCAACTTTGCTAAAAGCTCTAAAGTACTTTGTATTAAATGAAAAATGACGCAGATTTTTCATGGTTTTATAAATGATGCTACAATGTTTAAAGGAAGTTTTTGTACATTCTCTCTCTTTGTCTCTTTGACTATTTTCCTGACAATTTCCTCTTCTTTTTCCTTCTTCCAGTGCCTCTGGCCAGTGCCACTGTCCCGCTCCCAGATGACTGTTGAAAGATTAATGAAGTAGTGTGAACTTTTCTTAGGAAAAGCACTTTTGGGATGTGTCCACTTAGAGAAGGATTTTTTTTTTCTTTGTCAAAAAATAAGAAGCAGGTAAAACAGAAATATTCCCTGCATACTCACTTCTTCAGTTGTGAGATTCAGCAGGCCATCCACCGGTGAGGGCATCCTGGCTCCTTCAAACATGTCATCTTACTGAATGTGTCAACAACTTTACTGCAGTGTTTTCATCCAAAAAAAGCATTTTTTAGAAACTTTTGGCATCCCTATTTTTTTTTTTGTTTTCCTTAGACATGCCTGTTATATTGCAATGGCTGAAAGGGGCTGCCTAAAACTGGTACCTGAGTATGAGCAAACAGCACATAAGATTGCTGACTACCGCAACCACCTGACATTCGGCCTCACATACAGACAGAACGGTATTATCCCTAAAAGCCTGCAAATGAAATTGTCTGTTCAGGGCCACCGAGCTACCAAATGCACAGTCAGTTGATGATCTTCTGCACGTCGAAGACCTTCTACACATCGTGTGGTAAAGCAACTCTCTGGATAAATCAAGAGAGCTGCAGGATCACACACAGTCCCCAGCAATTTCTTAGAGAAGACTTCACCCTTATATCATAAACATATTGATCCTTCTCCAGCCTGCTTTCATTTATCCGAGCTGCCATGCTGTTTTCAGAGAGAAACACATGCATGAAACCTGTGCCTGCACTGAGCACATTACTCGCTCTCTCATTTTTGAGCTGCAAATACGCGCTGCTCTTGCTAGGATGCTGGTCATTAATGAAATGAACTGGCTGCACATGTTTGTTTATGCATTTATACATTATAAATTTCCCCCGATTAGGTCTGGCTGAGTCTGGCGAGAATCAGACTGATGTGTTGCAAGTCCAGCCCTGGCTCTGGTACAGCACTACGCCTGATGTAGATGGTAACATATTTGAGATTTGGTCACAGTTAGAGCTGTATTGGTGATTCTGGGGCATGTGATTTCTCTGGAAATTAAACCAAAAACTTGCAGTTGTACAACTTAATGAAATCTCTAAATACTTTTCACGTAGTCTGTAGTCTTAGGGATATTACTACTGCATATGTAGCACTGTTCTAAATAACAGTGTATTCCTTCATTTAGGGAAGACTTGTCACATACAAGTGCCACAACAATTTTCTGTTATTCTTTCACATGTTCTTCTAGCTTTCCACGGAATAAAGGGTTTTCTGTAGGATTAACTTGGTACATTTAACATTATAATTTCAAATGTCTGTGAAATAAAGTAGAATTGATTTATTTCCTAAAAAAAAGAAAAAACAATCGGTGTGACTCAGTGAGTCTCCACTGTCTTGTACACACACTGCTGCTTCTCCCTGTGCTGCAATCAATCCCTTTAATTACTCTGTCGTTGCTGCAACTAAAGCCTTCATCAGAGCCCAAAACATTGCAATCCTGACAGACTACACAGAAGAGAGGGGAAAAGGCGAGAGTAAAGGAGTTAATTCATATGTTTAAGATGTTTCAGGAACATTTAAACTGTTCAAGACTGACAACCACCATATCCCTCTATGACCATGTGTTACAGTAGATATGGGTGCAAGTTAGTTAGACATGCACGTTGACAGCGAGGCTTTATCTCTCCCTACTAGCTGACAAAAAGCATACACATTTTTTTTTTAAATTGCTGTTTCTAAAAAAATGCATGAATTTAACCCTATTTTATATTCAGCTTTGATTGTCTGACACACAAAAAACACCATCATGTATTGAATTATTTTTCTATGGTGTACTGAACCACCAGTGACTATCAAAACAAGTTTTACAAAAATAACATCCAAGTTTGCTGTCTGTCTTGGAAAAGTGTGCATTTTCAAATGTAAAGTCTCACACTTCATTTTAAGTATCTTGTTTGAGTAATTCTTTTATAGAAAAAAGTACAACTCACAAGTGCAGTGAAACTCTTTAAATGTACTTTTAGGCAGGAGGCCGCAGTTTTTCTGAACTCTAGTTAACTTGCTGAGAGTGCAGTACTCTGCTCCCCTCTAGGCACTGTTCAGAGGCAGCCTCAGGGGTGTTACTTTGCTTTTCATCACTCTCAACCTTTAGAACGTGCCCATAGGAGGTGACAATGCTCTGGCTGAGAACTGGTGTTGTTCTACTCGTTCAACTCGGCTGCGCTCTTCCTGTGTCGTTCTGTCTTTGTGTTGCTGATTTGGTGTAATGCGATCACTAATGAATACCACACAAAAGTGAAATGCTCAAAAAGACAAGTTTGGAGTTTTGTTTTGATGCCGTATAGGAGTACAAAGTAGCTGATTAAAAACTAATTCAGATTCATACATATCACATTAGACTACTGTGCCATGTCTGCGGATAAAAAGCAGAGGTTTTGGCTCAGTAAGCAACACTTCTTGGCTGGCTGATAGATTAACTCGGAAATGATTATCTGATAGAAATGGTGAAAAACAAAAAGTCTGATCAAGTCATCAGACTAATATCTTTCACTTGCATCTGATTGTACTTTGAGGCAGAAGAAAAAAAAGAAGTTCTCTGTTGGGGATGTTGATCTATTTTTGTTTTATGACAAAAGATATTTGTCTTAGTCTCTGAATATTTAATTTGACTTTCTATTTTGGTTACTGATCTCTGTGATATTACATTACCAATTGTGGATGATATTTGCAAGATTATTAAGTTGTGTACTCAGTAATTGGTGAATATAATGAATAATGCTATATTTAAAAATAAATGCCCGGAGTAATGCATGTAAGCCACCAGCGTCAAGATCACTGTATTGACTACGATAAAAGGCAATGTAATCTTTAAAATACACTTGACATAATGCATAGGTTGATGTATTTACACATATTGTATAGACAACTATCAGCTTTCTTGATGTATTTATTTTAGTGCTGTCAGCGTTAATCTTGTTAAAATGACGTTAACACCATAACTGCATTAACGTGGCAAATCTCCGTTAGTGAGTTAGCGTGGATTGCCCCGTGCGGGCTGCACGCCATCAACGCGTTAGTGCGGTTAGCTCGTTAACGCGTTTGCCGTGCAGCCACTCGCTAACAGAGATTTGCTGTGTTAATGCGGTTATGGTGTTAACGCCATTTTAACGAGATTAATGCTGACAACACTATTTTATTTCTTTGCATTAGTATTTTCACTCACTCTCTCTCTCACACACACACACACACACACACACACATATTAATCAGTAATACGTGTGTGTGTAAAGTACTTGCTTTTTTGTTGTCAAAGTGATATACTTAATCACTTCAAGAAAGCAAACAAAAAGGGGGTGGTAGATGTTATTTTATATTGTAAAAATGGGTCATTTTAACCCACTGCAAGGTGGTTGCTAGGTAACATTACAACATGATCCGTAATTCAACATTTGTGGACATAAATTAGATGAGAAAACATTCTAAGATGTTAGAATGTCACCCAGTTCTTTCTGGGTAGCATGATAGTGATAAGAAGCTGTGAATCCCTAAGACGTACCTGTGTGTAAAATTTGGTTGCTCAACTACTAATGGTCTGGGAAGAGTTTGTGGACAAAGGAACAAACACACAGACATACAGTATTTTGTTTACTATTGTAAGATTTTACTGATTTGCTGATTTTACTGATTTGGTGAAGTGAATGTGCAGTAATGACAAAGACAATACTAATGACAACATAAAAGGTGTTAATCGATGAATGCAAAAAGAACTGAAATCAAACTGAGCTCAAGAAGAGTACAAGTCGTGTATAAAGAGTCTTGACACAACATGTAAGAGAACCTAGTCAGACATGCTTGTTGTTCTTCCTCCTGTTCTAGAAACTTGCCTTCATAAGACATAGTAGTTGATACATTTTTGAAAAGGGCCAAGTAAATGGCACATCAATATCATACGCTCAAGTGCTGAAAAGAAAAGCAGTTCAAGCTGCACTCTGCAGCTGACATCTCAGCAACCCTAACAAATCACAGGGGAATTTAGGATTTTGACCCAAATGCCCTTGAAAATAGTACAAAGCTTTTACGTTTTCGCTTTCAATATCAATTTACTCTGAAGGAAATGCTCTGTAAATTGTCTGTGTGTGTACTTTCTTGGCTTTCTATACACATTATCTATACCATACTGTAATGGACTGATGAGACACTTTCCTGTTTGACTTCTGGAGCCAGCATCTGTCTTTTGCACACATCTAATGAGCCAACAGTATTTGTCCTGTTATTAACCTATCAGTCACAAACCCCTGAATGAATCAACCCAAATCCTCACTCTGTCAGCTGTCATCAATCTTTAGCCATCACTGTCCTTTACAAAATGCACACATGCTTGTTTGGTGGCATTACTGCCATTTTGGGGGGTTTTGTTTATTTATTTTTTTTTCCAAAAGGCTCCAGTAATTCATATATAATACCTCTTTGCATCTAGAATTTGGAATTTTAAACATACACTATGTGTATTTATTGTAGTTTTGTAAGTACACATATTGAAGACATCAAATATATGAAGCAAGATATATGGAATTATGTAGCACAGAAAAAATTATAAATAACTATAATATAAAAATAATAAATAATATAAATGGTTTTTACTTCACAGATGTGCCTTGTCAGGGTTCATTTGTGGAATTTCTTCCCTTCTTAATCGATTGGGACCATCAGTTGTGTTGTGCAGAAGTCAGGTTGGTACACAGCTGACTACGGAGCCCCGCAGGGGACATGGGAGAAAAAAAAATTACGATGAACTTTTGCTAGATCTCGCAAAACAAACTCGGGATCTTTAGCCGCATTCTTCGGAGGCCGCCAGCTCTAAGCCGACCGGGAGGTCGAGGCACGATGTGCCGGGAGAGCAGTGTTCCTCCCGGCTGTAGTAGGTCTCGACCTCCCGTTAGCTTCGAGATGGTGGGTGTCAGATCTCCGAAAACGTCGGAGAACTTTTGCAAATATGTGATGTCTTGTAAACCGAGCAGGTATTTGATGTTTACACAACTACATTCACGCCTCAAAATATCTTAAAAGTTTATTTTGTGACCCAGAAAGAGTAATATTACAACTAAGTAGGTGCCACCATTGTTGGAATTCAATGGCGAGATCCCGAGTTTGTTTTGCGAGATCTCGCAAAACTTTTGCGAGATCCTGAGTTAGTTTTGCGAGATCTCGCAAAAGTTCATAATAATTTTTTTTCCTCCCATGTCCCCTGCGGGGCTCCGTAGCTGACAGTCCTATTTGACAACTGTTAGAATTCATATTATGGCAAGAACCAATCAGCTAAGTAAAAACAAATTACAGTCCATCATTACTTTAATAACTGAAGGTCAGTGAGTCCGGGAAAATTGCAAAAACTTTGAATGTGTCCCCAAGTGCAAAAACCATCAAGCGCTATGAGGAAACTGGCTCACATGAGGACCACCCCAGGAAAGGAAGACCAAGAGTCACCTTTGCTGCTGAGGATAAAGTCATCCGAGTCACCAGCCTCAGAAATCACAAGTTAAGAGCACCTAAGATCAGAGACCGGATAAATGCCACACAGAGTTCCAGTAGCAGACACATCTTTACATCAACTGTTCAGAGGAGACTGCGTGAACCAGGCCTCAAGAAACAACTAAGGAAAAGCAATAAGCAGAAGAGATTTGTTTGGGCCAAGAAACTCCAAGAATCGACATTAGACCAGTGGAAATATGTGCTTTGGTCTGATGAGTCCAAATATGAGATGTTTGGTTCCACTCACCATGTCTTTGTATGACACAGAACTCCTTCAACACTGTTGGAAAACCATTTCAGGTAGCTCCCTCATGAAGCTCATTAACACTAGAATTACTGAGCCTTTTTTTCCCTGGTGCAAGTCCCTACTACTAGATTTACTAGCCTGCGCAAATCTGCGTAAATTCCCCCCGACCTTTTTTTTTTTGTTTGTTTGGTTTTTTTTTGTTTGTTTGTTTTTTTTTAAACCTGTCCCGTTTGGTTCTTTTGCCATCAGAATTATTAGGCGAAGAAAGATGCCCAACAGATTTACTTTACCAAATGGACGATCCCAGCCTTGCCGTAATGGTCCATTTGATTTACCTTTTATTGTTTATTTTATTTTATTTTTTTATTTTTATTTGCTAGATACGGGACAGGGGAAAAGAAAAGGGAGAAAGAAAGAGGGGAAAAAAAACAGCGGAGAAGAGGGACGGGGATAAAGGGCAAAAAACAAAATCAACAAAATAAGCAGACAAAAAATACATATATCGATCACCTGGATCACCTGTTGAGAAAGAAAAAAGAAAACAAGCAGAAGAAAACGAGAGTAATAGAATAAACAACATCACAATGATATATGGGAATATAACACTAAATACTTAATATTAAACATTATTGTGCAGCACGTAAGATCGACAGCGCACAGTGTGCTTTGAGGTAGGAGCCAAAAAGGGTGTAGTTTGTGTGTGTGATCACCTGTGTGTACACCTGTGAGCATGAGCGCGCTTGTATTTAAAAGGTTCCTTAATGTAATGATCTGCTAGAGGGTGTGGGGGGCCACAGTCTCATCCTCCAGGGCATGAAGCAGGTATGGAGGAGATCAAAACTCCAGACATCCAGAGGCCCCCAGAACACAAGAGACCAAGGAAGACCAACAGAGGGGCAGCCGCGCCACTGTCCCAGAAAGAGCTGAGGAGAGTCCCAGATGAGGGATCACTCAGCAGCCGCGGAGCAGAAGCCAGGGGGGGTTGCAGTGACGTGCCCGTGAGCTCCGCCGGCAGCCAGCTGTGCCTGAGTGACCGAGCCCCAGGCCGAGAGGCCGAGGGCACCCCACCCCCGAAGTGGCCCGAGCGAGCCCCAGGTTCCAGGCCCCGATAAGCAGCCACCAAGGAGTGAGCCGGTGTGTACCCGGACGCCCACCCCCGGACACAAAGAACCACCAACGCACCGATGTCTGAGGGCGTCTGCCACCGGCAGGGGAAGTGGTGGGGGGAGATAGGCCTCCAAACCTTGGAGGGCCTGAGATGTCCCCAGAGAGGTGGCGTCTGATACCCAACCTGACATATAGACACAGACATACAGGCACACACAGATACAAACATCCATTCCCACCCTCATGCTCTCATAGGCAATTACTCCACACTCAACCAACGTGGAGACAGACATAAAGAGACGCTGTACACACAATCACACTCCCCAAGCGTACTCTAAGAACCGGGTCTAGGTACCCTTGCCCCTGGAGGGGGAAACTGCACCCAGACCCAGGTGGTGTTACCCTTTTCCCTGCAGTGGGGAGAAGCAGACTGCCCCGACTCCGCAGCAGCAGGGAGGCCCCACACACCAGACCCCAGTCGGACGGCCAACTCCTCCTCCTAGCCCCCCCACTCCAGCAGGCCGCAGAGACCGGGGGTGTGAGAAGACTCCAAACCTCCCTCTACCCGCTCATATGTAGTGTTGATGTATATGTGTTCTAAGGTGCATTTAAAACCCAGGAGGGCATGGAGCTACCTGCCAGCTCATGCCCTCATTAAGAGGATTCCAAGATTGAGCAAAGCAGTGTCGATTCTGAAGAAACAATAATATATAAAACATTTTTTGAGGTATTTCAAACTTTTTTGTTTACAACATGAAATTTGTTCATTAATAGCTTTGATGCCTTCAGTGAAAATCTACATTGTAAATATTAATGAAAACACAGAAAAACCATTAAATGAGAAGGTGTGTCCAACCTTTTAAGTCGTAGTGTATATCACTGAATATTGTAAATTTAGTTTGTGGATTGTGGATGTAAAAAAACAACAAGGGACAAGGACAAGGGTAAATTAGTGTATTAGAACCATGTTAAACTGCATTGTCCCTTTTAAATAAATAAACTAAATTGAATTGTTCCTCAGGAGCAGTGCTTGCTCTTCTTACTCTCATAGAGCAGATATAGCATAACTGTAACATCACCTCTAACCATATTGCACTTGCTGAAAAGCAACTGAGGCCAGTGAATTTCAAATAGACTTCTGTCCAAACACAACACTTCAACCTAAATTTGTTTCGAAACTGCAAGAATTATTCCAGACCCCCCTTGTGCATTCCTAATGTGGCTCAGTGATATAGCAGCACCTTTACTGAGCTTTGTTTTTTCTTTTTCATCACAGAATTCATTTTCTCTCTGTTTGTAGAGCCCTGCCGTAGGTGCCTGTTTCTTGGCTGTGAGCAGCTGAGTCAGAGTGAGGAGAGAAATTGCAAGAAATGGGCTCCAAGTGCACTCATTGTTCGACATATTCTCCATGTGGACATCTGGGGCCAATCAAGAAGCACAGGAAGCTCAGGTGTGTGGAAGGCTTTCATAATAAGGGAAACGAAACTAGCACCCGATACAAGAATGCAAAGATGGGAGGCACAGCGTAAGTGCAAGAACTTGCCAAACGACTTGCAGAATTGTTGCCAGCCCTCTCTTAATGCTACGCTTCTCTGTTTCTTCCCCTCTTATTTCTCATGCACACAGACCTACAGTAAAATGCTCCCTGACCCAGAAGTGCCAAGGAGTGAAGCTGCATTTAGCTGCTGCGGTGTATAATGCTCTTTGATCGTGTCTGATCAGAATTTGTGACACTTCCCAGCTCTTTCTCTTTTGCCTGTTAGGGATTTGAATAATGAAGCAACCGTCTCTTAAAGGTGCTTTTAGGTTCTCTATTTTCTCTGTTTTACATTTCAGCAAGAAAAGCATCTCCATCTTTCTGTTATGCAAGTTTATTTGAAGCAGGCAAGGCTTGAGGGGTTTCCAATTCTGGGTGAGCCTCGCAAGGTGAGGTTACATCAGGAAGTGATGCTTAATCTTCACTTTATTGTGTGTAATGGTAAATAACAGTTCACCCCCACATTCCTTATATTCTTTATGTCACTATTTTTTTTGTCCTGCCTTTCTTTCATCCCAAACAACCAGACCTGCCAATCAACTGTGGATATGCACTGGGATGAAAACTTTAAATGAGAAGCTACAGCCACTGACGCAACAATAATGAATCCTTTGAAAGTTGGAATCAGAGAATTATAACCTTTACAGAGTATTGACATGGAGACAATCATCCCCAGCTGTTATTTGTCATCTTTCTTTGTGACTCCTTTCTCAGACTCCTATAGAGACGCCCACTGAAAATAAAAAATACCCTTACTTTCTTTCTGCTCATGCACTCTGTGTCAGACATCAAGAGGAGCAAAAACTTTGTCCAAAAGTATAAATCTTTGACTTTTTCCTTCTGGATACACACTACCTGTTGGTATTTTGGATTAATTATATTTTGTTATACTGTAGGTTAACTAATATCTACAGTCTGTCTCTCCTTTTACTTGTTTCGGCCAGTCCCTTTACGGGTCGTCACAACGGATCGTCTGCCTTCATCTAACCCTCTCTCTGGTGTATCCTTCTCTGTCACACCAACCCTCTGCATTTCCTCTTCCACTACGTCCATGAATATTCTCTGTGGTCTTTCTCTTTTCTTCGTGCCTGGCAGCTCCATTTTCAGCACCCTTTGTCCAACATATCCACTCCCCCTCCTCTGCTCATGTCTAAACCATCTCAGCCTTGCTCAGACTTTGTCTCCAAACTGCTCAACCTCAGCTTACTCTCTGATGTACTCATTTCTAATCTTTTTACATTTTTGTCACTTTCAATGAACATCTTTAGTTCCGCCAACTCCTGCTCGGCCTCCTATCCTTTTGTCAGTGTCGCTGTCTCCAAACCATAGTCTCACTACCATCTTGTAAACCCTCCCTTTCACTCTTGCTGCTATCCTTCTATCACTCATCACCCCTGTCACTCGTCTCCACCCACTCCACATGGCCAGTGTTGTAAAGGTTACTTTTAAAATGTATTCCACTACAGATTACAGAATACATGCCCCAAAATGTATTTTGTAATTCCGTTACGTTACTCACTGAGAGTAACGTATTCTGAATACTCTGGATTACTTAATATATTATCAAGCTTTTTACAACTACATGAATGTACTATTGCTCTGTGATTTATTGCTATTACTGAAGGTTTCTCGCCATACCAATACAACTAGATTTTTAAATCTTAATATAAAATGAGTAACAGTAGGGTGGACATTAGGTAAAGCTGCACTTTTTGCAGCGATGTTGTATAGAAAACTATTCCACGCGTATATAAAACAGGTCCACAGCTCTGAACTGTAGTAAAGGGACCTCTGGCTAATACGTCGGGTTCGGTGTCGGGCTCGTAGCCGAAAACTAGCTTTACTTTGTTGTCTGGGTCAACTTTGCTAGCGAGAGACAGAGAGAGGCGTTAAAAGGCTGCTCCAACTGAACTTATTGTTTTGGAGGAAAACATGAACACAGTTTACAGTCGAGTCTTAATAGCTTACTTACTACTGGGCTCGTCAGGCACTCTTTTTGGTTGCAGTGATTATTATTATATTTACATGCTTCCATCTCCCGTTTCTGATCGGTGACAACTCACACTTTTAAACTCTCCTTTTTCTCCCTCTGCTCCCTACTGCTTCTAACACCTTTCTTACACCTGCGTCCCTCTCATTCACCCACATGCATTCTGTCTTGCTTCTATTGACTTCCATCCCTCTTGTCTCCAGAGCACACCTCCACCTCTCCATTCTCTCTTTAAATTGTTTCCTACTCTCACTACAGATCACAATGTCATGTGCAAACATCATAGTCCACAGAGACACCTGCCTAACCTCATCTGTCACCCTGCTCATCACCAATGCAAAAAAGGACTCAGAGCCGACCCCTAATGTCATCCCACCTCTACCCTCACATACTTCTCTACCATTCCTGACTTCCTCATCCGGTACCACAGTTCCTCTCCTGGCATGCTATCTTTCTCTGGATCCACAAAGACATAGTGCAGCTCCTTCTGATCTGCGGTATACTTCTCCATCAACACTCTCAATGCAAACATTATATCAGTTGTGCTCTTTCTTAACATGAAGCCATACTGCTACTTGCTGATCATCACCTTTTTTCTTGACCTAGCTTCAACAACCCTTTTCCATAGCTTCATCGTATGGATCATCAACTGTACCCCTTTCCTACAGCAGTCTACATTCGTCAGGCATTCTCTCCAACATTAAGTTCAACAGTCCGGTTAAAAAGTCCACTACCCTCTCTCCTAGACATCTCCTTACTTCCACCTTACTAATCCACTATACTTCCTGATTTGCTAACTTTCCTTTATTCATCCCCTTCACTCTCATTTCTTCATTATTTGGCTCCTTAAAGTACTTCTTTAATCTTCTCAGTACAATCTCTTCACTCATTAGTACATTTCTATCTTTATGCTTAGTCACGCTAAACTGTAACTCATCCTTTTCCAGCTCAATCTCTCTGTCTAGTTAATTGATGCAAGTCCTTTTCTTCTTCCTTAGTGTCCAGCATCACATGAAGATCATTATAAGCCTTTTCCTCTGCAACCTCTCTCTTTGCTGTTTATCTAACCTCCTAGTATTCCTGTCTACTTTCTTCTTCCTCACTGACTATCCCACTTTCTTTGCTTCCTATCTACACCATGGAAAAATTTGAATGCATCTCCAATGTTCCTGGCCTCCTACACATAATGCATCCTTCTTCTCTCTATCATATCAGCCAGCTCTCTCCTCCTTTATTAATCATAGTCCCTATATTTAGTTTTCACCAACACCCAGCCTTGGTTGTGTCGACCAACAGCACCCAGGCCTCAACCAATGTGTTATTATCAACATGTTTGATTTGGCCAAGAGTTTATGCACGGATGCCCTTCCTGACAAAACCATCACCATTGTTCCCAGCTTCAGACCAGCATTAAGAGTACACTGGCCTGTGGCCCCCCATGACAGAGTTCATATCCACAATCTCTCATTCTCTATAATCATAAGGACATGCTCATGTCACATGATTATTGTGGTCATGTACTTTCTGGGTAAATGAGACAGAGATAGCGGGCATCAGAGAGAGACAGAAAGTGTTGTGGGTCATAATTGAAGCTCAGCCAGTTTTTTTTCCAGAACAGGGAAAGGTCGAGGCAAAGCATATCGAACTTACATGACTGAAATGCCAAAGACTGCTACTTTCCTCTTGCTTTCACCTTTTCTCTTAAAGGGAAACTAACTCAAGTTTTAAAGCCAGCAGCAGTTCCTTTTGCCATGGGGGACATCAAGAAAGGTTATTTGTACACTTGCTACATCAGAGTTTTTGATTTTATGTTGTTAGATGTTAAGCATACTGCCCAGTAGGTCACGAAAGCCAAATGGAGAGTTATGTTTATTGCATTTCTCAAGTGGTAAGAATTGAAATTTGATCCTGAAAACAACATGTAAATGTAACCTTTGCCTTGCTTGTCCAAGTGTCTTTTTCTTTAGGAAGCGCCAAAGTGAGTTATTATTAGCAACAAGAAAAGTGCTACTGTATGGATTTCTCCAGAAAGGTGTCAGGAAAAAGCCTCTTCTCTCTTAAAAGAGCATGGGCGCACAAGACTCCTGGAACAATGTCCTTGAACAGATGATACCAAAATGGACATGTTTGACTATAACGTACAGCACTATGTTTGACTAAAACAGAATATATCAACACTTCATACACAATGTCAAGCACGGAAATGAAGGTTGATGATTTGGGCTTGTTTTGCAACCACGGGACTTGGGAACCTTGCAGTTAGTGAGTCCACCATGAACTTCTCTGTATACCAAAGTTTGTAGAGTTTAATGTGAGGCCCTCTGTTCAAAAGCTACAGCTTGGTCTGAATTGGGTCATACAACAGGACAGTGGTCCCAAACACACCATCAAATCCCCAGCATAATGGCTAAAAAAGAAAAGATGAAAAAGAAAAGGTGTCGCAATGTCCCAGCAGAATAGAATAGAATAGAATTCAACTTTATTGTCATTGCACATGTCACAAGTACAAGGCAACGAAATGCAGTTTGCATCCATCCACAAGTGCTTTAGCCATGATATAGATATATTACAAAATATATATTAGCAATAATATAGGTATATAGATATATTACAGAAATGGGTCTGTTAGAGGTATGAGTGTACAAAAATGGGTCTATTATGGGTATGTTACAATGTACACGGTATGAAGGTATGTTATGAATATACTATAACTATAAGTATGTACAGGCTGTAGTGGGTATACAAGCTTTGTACAGGCTATGAACAGGATATAAATATGAAACTATACAGAAATATGAAATATAAAGCTATACAGAAATATGAAATATAAAGCTATACAGAAATATGCAAGTTATAAACAGTTGCAAACAGTTGTAGAATTATAATTATCGTATTGTACAGAATGATTGTTTATACAGAATTATACAGTAGTGCAGTTAAGATAAGTGAAATATGTGGCTACTTTCTACAGAGGCTATATAAAGTGCTAGTGGTTGTGGATGTGTGTATGTTCAGTCCAATATATTAACGTGGGTCAGATGTCAGGAGGCAGAGTTCAGGAGTCTGACAGCTGTAGGGAAGAAGCTGTTCTGGTACCTGGTGGTCTTAGTCCAGAGGCTCCTGTAGCGCCTCCCAGAGGGCAGGAGGGTGAAGAGTCCATGTGATGGGTGACTGGGGTCTTTGATGATTTTCCTAGCCCTTTTCAGACACCACTTCCTGTAGATGTCATTTATGGCAGGAAGTGGTGCTCTGGCGATGCACTGGGCAGTTTTCACGACCCTCTGCAACGCCTTCCGGTCCGAGGCAGAGCAGTTCCCGTACCAGACTGTTGTACAGTTGGTCAGGATGCTCTCGATGGTCCAGCGATAGAAGTTCACCAGGATGTCTGAGGACAGATGGTTCTTCCTCAGAGTCCTCAGAAAGAAGAGGCGCTGGTGAGCCTTCTTGACCAGCTTGGAGCAGTTGGTCGTCCAGATGAGATCCTTGGAGATGTGGACACCCAGGAACTTGAAGCTGCTCACACGCTGGGGGAGGGGTGTTGCTTTGTAGGCTCCAGCCAGGTTGGAATAAACATGGTCTAAAGTCTTGTCCCCTCTGGTGTGGCAGGAGACATGTTGGTGGAATCTGGGGAGGACTGTCTTTAAGTTGGTGTGGTTGAAGTCGCCAGCAACAATAAAAGCAGCCTCGGGGTGTTTAGTCTGGTGTTTGTTAATGGCTGCATAAAGTTCCTTCTCGACTTACTTTTTGCCACGGTTGCACTGGTGCGCCTAACTATTTTTCTTAGGTGCACCAGCACAAAAGTTAGGTGCACCCAAATTTTTCAACCGCATCGCTTAGCCCCACTGTTTTACATGTTCACTTTTTATTTTGTTTAATTGCTGTCCATACAGACAATGTTGATTTGTAAATCAACTAACAATCTTGTCAACATAAAGTTCCTTATTTGGAGCACAGTTCTACAAGAAATATAAGTTACTGAAAAAGTGCTTGTGCTTTAAGCGCTTTGGCACTCTTTGGCAATATTGTAGACTATGTTAAACTTAACCTCCTCTGACGACCTGTTTGCTGCTGCCTGCTGCTGGAAGGCAGTGGGGAGAGGGGACACTTGGGCCATGTATTTATCGTGGCATATAATGTGTTTTCTGGATACACAGCATTCAGAGGGTGATGGCTCCGTGTCAGAGCACTGACTATGAATTTCAGATGGATCAGGCCTTAACAAAAAAGTTATCAATCATTCTTTTCATCTTTTCTCATTACCCACAACTACATCCACTTCTGTCGGGCCTAGGCTACTCACTAGGGCTGGGCGAACAAAGCAAACAAATAATGCAGAAAACAGAAATTTGAGATGGGAAGCTGTTCTTGAAATATACTGAGAGGGAGAGAGAGCTGTGCAGGAAGTGTGATTTTTATCATGGTGGAAGCACAACAGCAAAAGTACGAGGGAATTCATGACGATGTTTAGCAAATGTGAAGCGTAGTTTGGATCTTCTTTTGCTGCTGGTTCAGTCAATTTTGGTTGGAGAGAGACAAAACCTGCAGCATCAGAATAGAGCGCAAATGTAAATGCAAAGCGCGGACCCGATGCATCAGAATCTGTGAGCTTTCGGCTTTCAGCCCCGATGGCATGTCCATGTACATGCCGTCAGGCGAGAAAGCCGACATCTCACTATTCACAACATCTGTTTGTTTCTGGTCCTACGACTTATTTAATCAAAGAATGTATATAGTTTTTTTTCCTAGACTGCAAAAATCATTTTAAAACTTTCTTTTTTAGATGGCTTTATTTCAAAATCCTTCAAGATCTGTAAGCTCAAAACAAAATCGCCAGCAGCTTTCAACCAACTCATGTTGTTAGCATTGATAAGCTATCAAGTGATAGTGTCTATGACCAGCTGATATGTATGAGAACTGTCAGGGGAAAACAGGAAGTCAACTTGTCTTTATTTTTAGTTTGAAATCAGAAGACAAAATTATTCAAAAATAAGACTAATGCTTCAGAGATATACAAAAACTTAAAAAGCACGCCTTTCAAATGTTTTCAACAGACATCCTGATAAGGTTTTGTTTAGTGTCACAAACCCCTGAATGAATCATGGAGGTAACTGCATAATACTTTAAGACTTTCCAGTGTGGCTGACACCATCTGAAAGATTCATATTAACCCTGGAGAGACTCTGTTTTCCACACTGTCAAGTCCACACTCAATACGATCCCAATTTGGACAAGATAGCTTAGGATTCCAATCAAGAATCATTAGTAGGCAACACCAAACACACAAAAGAGGAGTTACAAAAATAGCCTTTGACTTATCTCTTTTTGGGTTCTTTTCCCCTTGTGAAGATAACGGGAACCAAAATGTTTCAGTTGTACTATGAAGCATGTTGTGGACAATGTCAATGGTCCACTTGTAGGCTTTTGAAAGAGGCTCAAAGAATTACATGAGACCTTTCCATCTCAACTATGCAAAACAGGAAGTGACCCTAAAATGACTTTTGTGTCCTCAATTTAAATACAAATAAGAAGGTCGAGCTAAAACACAAGAGGTTGCAGGTTTTGTCATTCAAACCACTGGCTCTGCTTTCAAGGTAACACTAACACAGAAGCTCTGTTTTTAAATGGTAGCTTATGCAGGATTTGTGTATACAGCCACACAGATCGGCAAGCACACACATGCTCTCTCTCACACACTGAATTAAAGATAACCCTTGGCCTAATCTTTACCCCTGTAATTATGCCCTGGTGCATAAAGCTACCAGTGTGTCCAGGTTTTCTATGCCGACAACACAACTGTTGCTAGGAGACAGGTAGCCCCTCAATGAAATATGGATACACTGTCATTAGTGACCAGATTCTTTTTCATTTACCTAAACTGTCTGAATCGCCTGGGCTCTTATCTTATTTAACTTCCATTTTGCTCAAAGTCACTATAGAAACCATCACTCGGGACAAGAGTGCATCAATTTAACCATGAAAAAGACCTCAGGTCAAAATGAAGAATTGTGTATTTCACTTATTTCTCTCTCTCTTTTTGGAGTCCAAGTGAATGGCAGCAGGCAGTTGTCCATAAACTGCCTTGTGCTGCAGCGCAGCCATTTTGAGCACTAGAAGAGAGCAATCTTACCCACAACTGATGGCCATAGTCCATGATGAATTTCCCATGGGTGGTGTGGTTCCCCTTCTCTTTAGCCCACCAGTGGGCTTGATGGGAGCTGTTTTTGGATTATCGCTTTGTGAAGCTGTAAAAACAGGGCCAAGATGACCGTTCAGGAGTTCAAGAAGGGAAGGAGAGTTGTATTTGTTGACCAAGCCTTTTCATGGTCATTTGTGAAAGATAGTGTGTTCCCATGCTTCTTGTAAGGAGTGTCATTGAGAGATTTGAACTGCCAGAAAAATATTAAAACAATAAAAATTTTGACAAACTTGACAAAATTGTAGTGTAAAGAATTATTGTTGTGGACGATTATCTTTTAAATGGCTTGCTATCCTAAAACTGTCACTATCATATCTAGACATCTTCATCCCCGATTCCCTTTTTTTGTTGTATTTGCTTTTGTCATTATTTAGAACTGCAATCAGTAATTTTTAAATGATTAAATAAATCTCATATCAACTACTAATTAAGCAAATAAAAATAAAGACAATAAAAATAAAACTCTGGAGAGATTAGTCACTAACAAAATTATGATCAATCTGCTTGTTTTTTATTCCGTCCAACGAATATATCAGCAACGAATAATCGATTCTCTCCCCAGTATTTCATGGTAAATGCTAAATGGACTGGTGCATATAGAGCATTCAAAGCGTTTTTATACATTTACCTAAACAAAGCGCTTTATACAACTTGCCTCGTTCACTTTTTTTTCCTGTGCAAGTCACGTACATTGTAGGGTTAGTAGCTTGCCCAAGAATATCTGGCACACAGAAAGGAAAGATCGAACCACCAACCTTCCAATTAGCAGATGTCCCGCTTGACCACCTGAGCTTTGGTCAGGCGGTCTGATCATAGGACACAGTGAGCTGTAAAGACACCTTTTTTCTTGAATTTATCAGGGTGGTTGCTGGTGTCCTACTTGGTCTTAAGGAAATTCTGAGAAGCATATTTAGAAAGTTTTGAGCAGGGGCAGAAATATTACCGAAACAATTCTAAAAAAAAAATTCAAGAGTTAAATAAATACATTTAAACAGGCTAACACCTGGCACATATTGAAACAGGTTACTTCCTCAGACAAAAGACACAAAAGCAGCCTGGTATCAGACAACATTGTCCTCTATTTGCTCTTTTGTCTTTCTTCCTTCCTGTCTGCCTACCTTTAGATGTCAGAGTGTAAATCATGCCAGCGCATGATGTCACCGGTAATTAATAAAAAGAATAAATAAGCAAGACAAGCTGAGAATAAATATCAAGCGCACAATGCTTGAGAGCTTCTTCGCAATATAACATAAAAAACACCGAATTGTTGGTGGATCTCAGATTTTCGCCATAAATTGATACGGTGGAAATTGGTGCATAAAATCCAATCTTCATAAAACTGCTTAATGTTGCTCTAATATCAGGTTGACTGCGGTCTAGGAAAACTGCCTTAATATGCCTGTGATCTTGCTTTTTAAAAGCTGTCTAAACTGTCAGGTTCTCTTCTTCAGCCTTGATGATGCCGCTTGAATACAAATACCTTTGCCGCCGCACAGCAAAAGCAATTTTACACTATTGATCCAACGCTAAATCCACAATTTTGTTATGTGTTATTGTATCAATACTCCAGATCTTGAACAGCCTGACCTCCATTTTTATAGCTTTTACTAAAAAAAGAAGAAAAAAAAAGGTCTCTCAACTCATGTTTGGTAACTAAGTGAGCAATCCATCCTGCCTTTCTAAGAACACACATGACACCATCTCTGCCGCTCTTTCGAGTAAACACAGCTTCGTAGCGCATGACAAAGATCTGCTGACCTCCTCTCCTCCCTGGCAGAGAGAGAAAAAGATTCAGAAGAAAATATTCGACTCGGAGCCAAAAGCCCCCTCCCCCCCGCCGAGCTTGATACAAGTTTTTGCTGACTGCTCAGACTGCGGATCCAATAGTTCCTTCCTCCTCGAGTCAGACTGTGAGACAGCACGAGACCGGGCGAGAAAGAATAAAAGATTACAGACAAAGCACGCCGGGTTCACCAATTGAGAACTGTCGATTCAGTCACTTAAGGTATTATTTGGCCTTATCGGAGAAAATAGAAGTCTAGGTGTGCACCTGCTCGGCAAATCTCTCTCTGAAACCAAAACCTCCATCCGGCCATTTCTTGAAGGAATTCAACTTACTGAGTTCCGCCGCTGGAAAATTTTCATGCTGTGTTTTGCAAATTGTACTGCGCATAGATGGATGTTTGATTGAGAAGGAGTGATTAAACAAATTAAGAGTACAACAGACTGGCACGGGGGAGCAAATAGGTAATTGGGATGCTATTCACCAACCGAAGCTAATGGGCCAGACAAAAGCGAATATGTATCCGTTTTCTGTTTTTCCATTGATTTCCTCGTCTATATTTGTGTGTGCAGCATGCGTGTCCTGTGTGTTCTTCAGCAGTGGTGGTTTTGAATGTGGTTCCTCTTAACCACACAAAACTGAAGTGTTATAATGATGCGTAATGGACCAGTCGAAGTGCTGACCTCGGCACGGATGATGAAAGAGATGCATATATTTCAAAAAGATCAAAGACATAACCAAGTGATGTTGACTGAACCATTAGCTGCCCCTATTAGCTCATTGTAATTTGCCCCCAGTTATACACAAACACAAATCACCATCTTCGACGCTGAGACATTTCACAGTGTTTGCTCAACTGTGTGGATGCAAACACCCACACATGCACAGATAGGTGCAGGCCTTTTTTCCCTCTTTCTGTCAGTGTCTGCATATGAGATGCTTGTGGTGGTAAAGCCTCCACAGACTACAGGAATAGGAGCATTTGTAGCTGTAGCTGTGCAGAAACATTTTCCATTTAAAAAAACACACATTTTGGCTTCAAAACTAGGAAGGAAGGTAGGTAAGAAGGGAAGGAGAGAGTGACCCAGAAATAAAAGACTTTTAAAGGGTGTTCTACCAGGCAAATCAGGCAAAGATATATATTTAAGTACATTTAAGCTGGCTGTCATTTGTTATAAACCCTGCTATGCACCACGTACAGAATGTAAATAACAATGTTGAGTTAAGGGGGGTTTTTTTATATGAGAAACTGTGTCACACCATAGAGATTTGCTCCACACTGTAACCTCACTTACTAGTTTAACCCTATTGATCAGGGCTGCAAGCTCTATTGGTTTCCAGTAACTGATGCAGCAAGTCTCCTCTGGACTCTTCGATTCACTTGCTGAGCTCATCGCCAAGGGCATCCATCTATGACTATTGACACAGTGAGCTTCCTCTTCAGAGATGTTCCATCAGCCAGGACTGGGTAAGACTCCCACAACAAGTCACATTCTCCTGGGAAGCACTGAAACCATATGTAGTGACATATCAGTGATCGATACATTACTGGCTAATAAGTGGGGGTTTTTTTTGGTGAGATAAGGTCAGCTAATAATTGTGCCCGATAATGGAGAACATGCGACAGAGAAGGAAGGTTACTCGACCCAAATTCTGAGTGAGTTTGTTTATTTTTTTTATTTTAGCATCTCTTCTTCTCAAAGCCAGTGAAGTATAACTTCCATACATTGGTTGTTTTGAAAAGAATCTGATTTGACTAGTGCTCACATACACAGACACAGTGGAAAGGAGAAACAAGCAGAGAGTGAAATGGGTTACAGTAAGTCCCATTTAAGTCAAGTAAAAAATGGTCTACTCTTATAAAATGCCTTTTAACATTAGAGGTCGTACAAAGTTGTACGTTAGTGTGCACTTCTCATTTGTCAAGTCACTGTTTTGCCTACAATCTTTAAAGAAGATGAGCTACAATCAAATTTGTACTGGTCGAGCCTAACAGGAGATTTATACCTCTGCGTTAAATCTACGCCCTAAGTGCGTCGTTACCACAAACCCTTCAGAAACCCTACAACATAATCTATGCTGTAACCTGACGTGCACCTCCATGGAAATAACTACGCATTGCATTGACGTGGCCTAACTTCCTCCTATACATTTCTGGTTACTTTTTCCACAGCAGAATAACAATCAGCGGCTCGATATAAGAACTCACAGATGCTCCTCCAGATGTTCTACAGGGAGATTACCGAAACTATCAGAATGAATGTGTGGGAATGTGCAAAGACGTGGAAAAACTTCAGGGACAAATATGTTTTTCTGCTAAAAACAGAAAAAAAAGAAAAATTATCACAACAAAGAGCTGGAACCCTGAAGGGAAAAAAGCACCAGCCTTTAGTTTATTTCTATAATGGTTTAGCACAGTGTTTAAAACACCAGGATATAACCACAGGTTAATTAACCCATAAACCACAATTCACAGGGATGAATCCTGGCAACGGCACTGGTCTCTTGTGTAAGTTATGTCATGGGCTCTGCAAAGGTTTTGTTTTATACATAATTTACATATTTAGAATCCCCAAATAGCCTAACTCTAAGAGGCGGTGTACCCCATTTCTCACCGTATGGCAGCCCCCCACCACCCTGAATTGGATAATCAGAAGAAAATGGATTGATGAATGGATGTTTTATTTCTTAAGTTTGAGCATGTCAAAGAGCAACCAACCCCTCTAACTGCAGTGCCTTTAAAGGAGCATGCCTTGACATATCAGTAACAGAGGGTAGATTAGAATGCAAACAATTTTTGAGACTAAACAGGTAAACATGAAATCATTTGGACAAGGCCAGAAAATTGGTCGAGAAAAACTCCACATGGTTAAACAAAGAGCTGCCTTATTTCACAGTTCACTATATCATCACAGGAGAACGGATAGAGCAGTTTTGTACTTTTAAGGATTTCAGGAGGAGAAGAAGCTCAGTCATGTGAAATAACAACGTCCCATTTAATCACGAGCTTACATTTATAGCACCAAACTATATTTGGAAAGTGTCAACTTCAATTATATGTTGGATAAGGTGAAGCTAAGAGAAGTTCAGGTTGATGTGTACTTTTATTTAAAACATGGCGAATGAAGTCTGGAGGCTTGCTGCATGCTCCGGTGCCAGGTGATGATTACTTTTGCAAAGAACAAGGTGATTAGCATACATCTTTAGAACACCTGGGTAGCAAATGAAATATCTCGAACAGCTGTGGAATCATATACATTAACATTCACACATACCAGTACATAAACCACCGCTCAGAACAGCGCCTGAGATACTCACCATCTGCTGCGCAATCCATGCGTCAAATTGACTATATTTATGACACCTACCGTCTACAACTGCCCTGAAAAAAGAAAAAAAAAGTAATTTCTGCAGCAAGCATTGGCTCATTGGTCTTTTCACCAACCTGACACGAATGTCACTGGATGCTATGAATGTCACAAGCGTTGTCAGAGGAAGATGACAGTTCCATCAACACTTGTCACAAGTGAGCTCAGATTGCCATCATCACTTTAAAGAAAGCTTAGTTTTTATTTCGCAAAGTTTGATGACAAACTGAACTAGGGGCCATATTGCAATCGGCTTACGCCAGCCGGCATGCCGATGAACTCTCGGACCACGCCCGGCGTTCAAACCCTGCATTGGTTCTGATAGCACAGGCACACTTGTAGAGCTCCATGGTTGCTTCTTGCACATTTATGACATCATGTTGACAAAATCTGTTTGAAGGATTGACTGACATATTTCGCTCCAAAGTACTCTTTGTGCTAATTCTTGCTACAGTTGGTGTCTCCAGAAACAAACTGTCATGACTCACAGGTTGAACATAGGCCATGCTGTCCTGGTTGGTAACGGCTTATTGAGCATTATTAGGCTTTCATCACATGCTCAGTGTAAATTCTGTTGTTGCTATGCACTCTTTTTAATTTTGTTACCTCAAAGAGGAACAGGTGGGCTTCTGCCTTCTTAACTAGGGATGGGTATCATTTAGGTTTTATCCGATACCGGTGCCAAACCGGTACTTTTGAAACGGTGCCGGTGCTTAAACGGTGCTCAAACCAGTGCTTAAAGAATGGAGAACACAAAATTGGTCCAAAAACCTCTCATGTTTAGCTGTTTTTTTTTGTAAAAAGATAACAATGTTAGCCTTTTCTGCAGCTATAGGGCATATATGGTATCACTCTTGGCTGGAAGCAGTGCTTAAACAATGGAAAAAACACAAACTTTGTCCAAAAACCTCTCATGTTTAACTGTTTTCCACTTTTTCTTTGGTCATTTTAGCCTTTTTGGCCAGGGTGAAGGGAGTATCTGCCGTCAAAGAAGACAGCCACATGTAACTACGACGGTGTTTGCTAGTTCACCTTACATGCATTAATGTAATAACGTGGTTAGCGTACTCAACGTAAATTACACACGAACAACATGAAGCTACTCACGCAGAGAAGAACGGCTGCTGCTGCCATCATCATCCGTCATCATTTCTGCTACACTGGCAGGGCTAGGGGCCAGGACTCTACTCTTCGAGTTTTTGGGGGATGTTGCTAACTCCGGGTCCGATAACAGGCACCACACCCGCAGTAGATGTGCATGGTATGAGGTCTCGCAGCAAGCTATCAAACACGGCGCATTTCTCGGCTTTTAAAAAAACGCTATGCGTCGCCAGGTGTTTCATCGGATTTGAGGTGTTACCTCCTTTGACAGTATCACAGTATCACCTTAAAGCACTTGTTGCAGGCTGCTGAGTTTGCATCTTTTGCTGTGAAGTACAGCCAGACTTTTGACCGCTTCGTCTTGGGCATTTTTAATCTGTAGCTCTGCTCTAAAAGAACGTACGTACCTGGACCCGCCTACTATCCTCGGAAACATAAAATGATTGGCTAGAATTGGCTCAGGAAAAAAAAGCACCGAAATAAAGCACCGAAATGTGCGCTGCTTTTCGGTCTGGTTACTACCGTTTATGTTAGAACCCGGTACCCATCCCTATTCTTAACTATTGGTCACTATGACTGTGATTCTTCCTTTTTTTTAAATTCCCAATTTCATACACTGCCACCCCCCACACATCCCAGCACTACATATTTGACAAAGTGATAATTAGACTGATTTGAAGCAAGAGAGTCACAATCATGTCTAGTCAGATGTCTGTATTAACTTGAGAATATATTAAAAAAAAGAATGTCAACACCTCGTCATGGCCCTGTGAAGACAGTGGGGAGTCTTTCTACTATCCAGAGAACTTGTGAAAAGTAAATTGAAATACACTCATTACCCAGTTACCCAACGTGGAAATGGAATGATATCAAAGCAATGGAAAAGTCTTCCTCACTGAGCAGACACGGATATAGTAGCACATCCTTCATTTATTGTCTCTGCCCCAAAAAATGCAGATAACATCCACAAAAAGCTGCAAACATGCCATTATTTTTTCAACTGACATGAATTTCAGGGAAGGAAGTAATATTTTTTTTTTTACCTGCGGACCGATTTTCAGAGTTGAATTGTTAATAGAGCTAAAGCTAGATTATTGACGAGTTCACTGAACACTATATTTCCCTGTATTAGTGGCAAATGCTACGGTCAGAGATCCACTGTCCTGTAAAAAAATATATGGATGGTGGTGTAAATGATACCTGCGCCGTACTGCCTGAGGAAATGTCAAAACAGTTATGGATATTAAGAATGAGCAGTGATAGAGATTGGGCTAAATGTCAGATAATCAACCTGCAAGTTAGATTTTTACATCACAGCTGCATCTGTGATACAAAAAGGTGTTGATATCCGTTTAAAATATCACCGACATAATTGTGCAACCATGACACTCAGTGTGAAGGATGGGTTAAATTCTCGGTAATATTTGTCTAATATTCAGACAGACAAGTGAATTCAAAGGTACACTGACAGCATGATCACTGCAACGCACTTTAAAGAAAACAGTGCTCATTTTGGGAACTTTTTTTTTTAAATGACACAGTTTTCAACACGTCATACATTATTTTCAGGCACTAGCTGCAGTCCTTCACAGGCTTAATCGCCATGTGTTGATTTTCCCTTTAACCTTCTAAGACCCGAACTCTTCCACGGCATGCATTTTTAATTTCTCTTTGATATTTGGGCTGATTGGGACCTGATGAACGTAAAAACAAACAATTACCAGATTTTTTTTTTACCTAATTTTTGTTTTTAAGAAAAATAAGAGCCACATATGAGGATATTCGTTTAAAATTTTGATAGAACAGTAGCAGTAAAATGTCCTCGTAAGTGGATATCAGGCCCTTGTAGAGCAAAATTGAGTATTTTGGTCTAAATAACCCAAAATGTGATGTCCACATATGTGGATGCCAGGTCCTAGGAGGTTAATATAGCTGCACACATTAAAAATGGCTACAATGACTTAACAGTCTCGCACTATCATTTAGCAGCTTTTGGGAGATTTTTGTTGTATTCACCAACCTTCCTCAGGAGATCAACATACCCCAATTGAGACGATAGTGATACAATTAAAAGCTAGAGAGCAACGACTAAATAGACCTTGAATTAAGAGCGTTCCCTCAACTGATGTTTCCAAGTTCAAGAGTGGCCTTTTCATCTCAACATGAGAGGCGTATCATGGTTTAATGAAAGCTTCAGTCAGATGTCTGAAAGCACACGGGTTATGTGATCTTTTTCAGCAAAGGGAAGTTAGAACCAACAGCAACACAAGTACTTACTGGCAGGAGCAACGCAGTCAATAATTTTAAAGAAATAACTACTTGAAGACCATTTTTCATATTTGAAAATGATTCAGTGTATCTGTCAGTACTCACAAACATGTTCTTTTCCTGGTTTGAAATTTCAGCTAATAGGATTTCTGAGCATGACTGGGGTAGTACTTCCAACATGAAATCAGTCTTGTTTAAATCAGGCCCAAAGTCCACAGTTAAAGAGAAATTGATACTGTTTTTAGAAACATGGTAGATAGTTACCATTTAAAAAAAACAACTTCTCAACAAACCTGATTGAGGTGCAGGTTAGTTTAAAAAAAAACAAAGAAAGAAAAAGAAAAAAATGAGCGCTTTACACTCTGTTACTTACTGCAATACTTGTTTAATTTTAACATTTCAGTGTGACGAACCAATGAGTACGAGAAGCATCTCAACACATCTATCAGTGGACGACAGAGATTAGTCTAAGTGTTATATTACCTTGCATTTACTATCTGTATCTGTATAGTATCATTAAGCAGCTTTAACAAGATACAGACAATAACCCAATGCAATACAACATGTAATCTTGAGTAGTATTCAGGGGCACACTCACTCTGTGCCCAAACAAGTCACTACCAGATGAGCTTGCAGTGTCTCTCAGCTTCTCAGTCAATTCCACTCCTTGCTCACCTCCAGTTTCAACACTAAGGGCCAGATTTACTAAACGGGGCGAAATAGCAGTGCGGGTAGGTGATTTACATAAGTTGCATTCTTGTCTAAACAAAGGGGCAGTCAGTTCATTTTTATGTCAAGTATTACAATATTACATGTTTTTTTGCTGTGTTAAATATCGTAGTGCCGCAAATTGGTTTGTGTTCTTAATTATGTCCTGTCTTCCTTCTCACACCCCAACTGGTTGCGGCAGATGGCCGCCCCTCCATGAGCCTGGTTCTGCTAGAAGTTTCTTCCTGTTAAAAGGGTGTTTTTCGTTCCCACTGACGCCAAAGTGCTTGCTCATAGAGGGCTTTATGATTGTTCGGTTTTTCACTGTATGCATTATTGTAGGGTCTACCTTACATTATAAAGCGCCTTGAAGTGTATTTTGATGCTGTATAAATAAAATTGAATTGAACTGAATTAATTCTAACATTCTTCTCCCTATATTTACACTTTGAAAAAGGAACTCTGAGAAATACATATGCAAAGCAACTTGATATCATGGCAAAATGTAAAGTGGACACGCCGGTCCGCCGTGTCCATTTCACACTTTACCTCTCCAAAATCTGAAATGTACTTACAAGCAGAAGTTGCCATAAGTTGCAGTAATGGCAGAGGAAGAAGATTTATTTCATGCTAACATGAAAATAATCACAGGAAAGCATTTAAAAAGACATTATTAACAAATTTGCATGTAATCTAGCTTAATCGTTTCTGACGATTATAGACCCTGTAATGCAGTCAGTATGTTTTTTGCTCACTTCTGCATCGGTGTCCATTTTACATTTGGTGAGACAAAGCTTGAAGTGGACACGATGGGCCGGCATGTCTACTACATGTTTTGGCATGATACTGAGACAGTCAGTCGCAAGTTCCCAACTCTTGTTACTGCGCTCTAGTGCTCTACTGCAAATTTTTGGTTTTGATCTGATACAATGTAAATACAATCTGCCAAATTCTGAAAACCTTTTAATGATCACTACACAACATTACTTTTACTTTCCATAAAAATCAGTAACCTTTAAGCTTTTCATGTGGCTGTCTCTAAAGCACTTTGGGTCAACTTATGTTGCTTAAATGTGCTATATAAATATAAAATATTTCATAGTCAACAGAAAAGTTTATTACACACAGACATAATATATTCATAGTTCATGTTTGAAGTATTTTTCAGTTCCAGTAAAGTAGTTTAGTTAACACAGTTCAGTGGGCTGACTGTATTCCAGCGTCTGGATATAGTCTGGAGGTAATCAGTCTGCTAAAGTAACAGCTATGGCGACCAATAACACTTTAACATTAAATAATGCTGAATAACTGACATGAGTCATGGCTGAAACATTACTTTTGTCACTGTATAAGCTAGCTTGTTATTCTTTACCTCTCTAAAAGGACTGTGAAAGTGAGCTCTTTCTCTGTGCTGGGGGTCTGGGTCTGCTTGAGGATCTCTTTGTTTCTCTTGCTTCTCTTTCCAGGACAAAGCTATCTTTTCTGTGGTCTTTCATGACTTTATGTAAGGGAATGTTGCCAAAGTAGAGAACTTCCTTCCAACACTCATCATTGTTTGCACTGTTTTGTGAAGAACCTCTAACGTGCCGCTGAGTCACATGACAGAGGCCATCTAAGCACAACAGAACAGGAAAGAGGTGGCGGAATAAAGTGTGCCCGCATAAGAGGAGGAGTGTTTGCACATGACAAACAAACTAAAGCATCGATGCTGTCACGCTAGTCTCAATCCAATACCAGCACCAGCTTTGGCATTGATGCTATCAAAATTTGTATCGATCTGCCCAGCCCTGCTCCGCTTTCTTTCTAAGCACTTTGGCAACAGTGGGAAAGAAAAACTCCCTTTTCACAGAAAGAAACCTCTGACAGAACCACGCTCGAGTTCAATTTAACTGTCTGTAAACTCAAAACCTGGTGAGTTTGTTACAATAACAGTTTATATTTTAGGCTCATTTCACCTAAAATATAAACTCTATCTGCATGCTCATATCAGGCAAATGCACGAAAACAGCATTTCTGTGCTAAATGTGCTAAACGTAGCTTAATTGCTTCTATGAAAAAAAAGACAAAAGTACTGGTATTCACATCTGCATGATATCAGGGAAACGTGGTGATGTGCTACTCGCTAATGATTGATGAAGAAAGTGGGATGGTGCCTTAGCAGTCAAAACTCCCCCATCACTAACTAACTAAATAAATAAACACAATACATAAAAAGGCACTTGTTTTTGATCACTGATGTAATGTATTCGCTCGTATTCACATGCTTAAGTGCCATGTCTTTCCGGCTCTGCATGACTAACATTTTTCTGAGAAGAGCTTGCGTTTATTACCATATTAGTCTACATTATGATGAAAGAGTGTGTGTATGTGCATATGGCAAAATGTGCGAGTCTTCCTTGCTACAGACCGCCTGCTGCAATCTCATCGTAATACAGGAAATGCATGCTGCCTCACACACCTAATAAAGCTCTCTCTCATAAGCGCGCACACACAGGCATCTGCCCAAGCACCTGTAGAGGTTTTAAAGCTTTGCCAGCTGCACAGCACACAGTTCCAACGCTTGTCATAATCAGCAATGCCTCTACACGCGGACACGTTTAAAGATGATCTACCGCTTGTGTGTGTGTGTGTGCGTATGTGAGACCATTTTCATTAAGGACAGGTATATACTCATGCTGTGGAAAATCTTGTTCATTATATAGCTATCTTTTCAGATATAGCGTCATTTTTTTTACAACTAGGGATTGAGTCTTGCCTCCTTTAAAGAAGCGAAGAGTAAACACTTATCTAAGAAGCTTTGGCGAGCATAAAAATATGAAGTTATTCCCATAAGTCTTCTTTGAAAGGGAGTCTATCCATTTGCTTTACTCGTGCGCTTGCACCCCTTTGCTCTTGCTCTGTTATCACAAAGAGGCACACACACAGTGGGGGACCCTGCTCGTATTCTCTATCTGCCGCTGCCACTTCTTTGCCCACCCAACAGCTCACTATCTGCACTTCTTTATTATTCCTTGTTCTGTCCTCCACTCATTTCTGGCCAGAAACTTTTCTCATCTGTCTGAGCTCCTCCTCCTATTCTTCCACTTGTCACCTCTCGGTGTGTGCCTCGTCTTTGCCTCTCAGTTTGGTGTTCTGTCTATCCAATGATTTACTTTTTTTTGTTTATAGCTCTTGCATTCCTGTTATCCCTGTTTTTTGTTTTTTCTTGATGGAGTCATTCTCCATTCTTCTTCCTTGCAGAAAAATCTTATTCAGCACTCAAAGGTTGGAACATTTTCTATTACAGAATGTTCAAGACGCAATGTCTGCCTGGACAGAATAAGAAATTCACATTACTTTATTTGTTCAAATTAGTGAGAATCATGGGGAATTAAAGATAGTACCATCATTTTTGTAAGAACATTGGATGGATTTTCCTTTTTTTCATTCCCCCAACTGAGAATTAATTTTTGAGATTAACTTCAACAATTTTCTCCCTAGTAATCTAGCTCACAGTGGAAGTTTCTGGAAAAAAAAAAAAACTTCTACCCATGTTCTCTTATCATCTTTGGGCACAAGACAAAAAAGTACAACTCTGAGAGGTTAAAAAAATCATGTTTAAATGCTGAAACCTCAAATATGAGATTTAAAGGAAGCAAAGCAAAAAATGAACACTTATAGATCATTTACAACAGGACAGGCTGGGCATAGGATTAGTTCAGGTAAGTTATTTAAAGGCAAGCTGGTTCTTTGTTATAAATGACATCAGTGATGCCTAACCCTCTGTTGAGTGCTGGGGTGTTGCTGCCATTATCCCTGCCCCTGGCTCTCCAGGTATGCATATGGAGAAGCAGGAGGAACGAAAGAGAAATTAAAATAACACCAAATATAAATGACTGCAGATGTATACAACAATCTTATGAATATAGAAGTCCTGCTGACTGAAGAGTCAGTGGGACTCTGCTAAAAAAAAGTAAAAAAAAAAACAAAACTGCTGGGTGGCCTTTCTCTTGGAATTTTTCTGTCAGTTCTGAAAAGAGCAAAATTTTTAACTCCAATGTAAAATGCAAGCATTTTTGGCAGTTAGAGTCTAATGAGAAGTGACATCATTGAGCAGAATCACAGATGAAGGAGACTGACTGGACCCCCTGCCCCGGAGTCTTGGTGCTGGTAGTGGTGTAGCACTATAAGCAGATGCCCTGATGAATCTGGACGATGTAGCAATTGAGAAGAGGAGGGACGGATACACGATAGATGGCCTGAAAGGCAGGGTAACATATCACAATGTATTTAAAGAACAAGGACTTGTGGCCTTTTGGGCTCAGAGAAACAGGCAGAGAGCTCACTGTGTTCACTGAGTAGTGCACTGAAATTCTGAATCAGGTGAATGTGAGCGGAAAAATGGAAGAAAGAAGAGTCCAAATCACCTAGAGGAATAGGATGTCAAAGAAAGCATCATCTTCTTTTAACTTCTGTTAAAAAAAGGTATGTACTTACTTTACAATAGATAGGATGAGATTCCAAATGTCCATTTCTTCCAGCATGGCATTGACACGAGGAGGATGGGGTGTGTTAGAGCAAACAGTGGAGCAAACTTTTGTGAAAATAATCACCCTGAGCGAGTGGACAGCACAGTCATGTGTTTACCATCGCCTACTTTACTTCTGACAAATGCACTCTTTTTGCCTCTGGGGCATTATCAGTCATCTGTGATCTCAACCACACTCTCTATACCTCCATAAGGGATGTAGCTAGTGACTGTGCTGTCTAGCAAAGCCAGCTTCCAGCAGTGGGAGGGACCTTATAACTGAAGGAGAGAGCTAGCCAAAAGCACTGGCCCGGGACCAGAGCAGTGATCCTGGGCGGCCCGTGCCCAGATTAGCCACTCCTCTGAGTGGCACTGGAGCTCCCCTGTTCCCTGGGCTCTAGCTGGAAGAGAGGAGATTAGAGTGAGAGGGAGTAGCAGATTGAGACACTGGAGATTCCAAGGCCCGTTTTTAGACTGCCTGTGAAATTGGATAACAGATTACTCTCAAATGTCCTCCTAACACTTTATATTAAGTAGAACTAATAACATTAATCTAATAAATTGCCACATACTTCAGTGGTGCTTTGAAGGCAGTGTAGGAAACTGGCTATGCTGTACTTAATGTCCCCAGTATGGTTGTGGTTGATTGTAGCTTGTAACTTGCTTAGGCTGTTGATGATGTTTTATCGTGTACTTTTTTGGGGTTAGTGGCTATTTTTTTGTTCCAATCTGATCTGTATTTTAGACACTAACAATAACAATAATAAGATGAACATATGTGTAATGTTTTATTTTTGTTCTTTTTCTTGGTTTTTTTCAGTGTCAAACACATGAATTTATAAGTTTAATTTAGCTCGTTGCTTTGACTTTCTGGCCCCAAAACCACTATGAACCCCTTTTCAAGAGCAACAAGCAGCTGTTTTGCAACAAATCTTCAAAAAAGACTCAAAGGACCTCAGTGAACTCCATGTGCAGAGAAGCCATTTAGCTAGGATATTAGGAAACTAGCTGGCACACTTAAAATCCTTGAATTTTCGGCGCCTTATGTATGAATTCTGATTATGCTTAGTGACCTCAAACCGATTTTATGTGGTACACAGCGCTCAAAAAAATGTTTTAGTACTACTTTGGTAAGCTATGAAGCCGCACCGCTTGATGGACTGCTGGAGCATTACAGCTAACGTAGTCAGGAGCCTCGCAGAGTAATCTGGGTCCAAAACTCTGTCCGCTTCGGGTCCCAAAGTCAAACGAACACTGCGGCATAACTGAGAGTTAAAAGCTGTCTAAATTCTTTCATCTTTAATAAAATGATGAGTGTTGCTGCTTTACCAGGTCTAACAATGAAGTTTAACATCCAGGCATCCATGTAAAGATAATTTATTAAATTTACCGAAGTTAGAAGTTAGCAGGAAGTTAGCTCGCTGGCTTCCACCTAAACATGATATGCCATGTTCTGACTGAGCGATTTCCAAGAAAATTAAAACGTACAGTTGTTCTATCACTTCCAACATAAATGAAGACAGAAAACTAAACAGCAGTGACTTTTGTAGGGTTACTGAAGTTGGACTAGCTGGTATATAATGACGTGCTACGTGATCGCTAGTGACATAGCTATGTTAGCATAACATAAACACAGTGAAGCTGGAAAATGAATGATAACTTTTTTCCACCAGATAAAAGTTCCCGATGGTTAGGGACAAATGCAATCGCATGACAGGATGCTGTAAATGGACCATACTTCAGTCAGGAGAACAACTGAGGTAATCCACAATACGAGGTTAGTCAGTAATATACTGCAACAACATGGGAATAGAGCATCTGCAAGAGAACTCAACATTAATGAATTAATGGTACGCAAGTGGAGGAAACAAGAAGAATGAGTTGAGTAAAGTTTGACTTATCTGACTGTTTTGTTTCGCTTAATGCGCCCTATAATCCGGTGTGCCTTATGTATGAAAACAGACACGTTCATCGACAGTGCGCCTTATAATCCGGTGCGCCTTATGAAAAATACAGTAAGTGAATGCTAATGAAATTAGTCTTTCCTTCTTTTTTCTTTATGTTACAGACATGACCACACACAGGGTGGGAGGACACACCAAGGAGAGACTAAGACAGACAGGACATCAAAGGAAACAAAATCAAACAAGAACTAAGAATAAGAAACATAAGTAACAAAACTGAATATTAGCATATTGATAGCCTGCAAGAAATGAACAAAAGGTTTATGCAAACTCAAAAACCTGAGTCTAGGAAACCTGGTACCTCAGGTTTAAAATATTGAGATTTTTTATTTTTTAAAAAAAATCAAAGATCATAAACTCAGCAGGAAAGTATTTTTTTACAACAAAACGTATTGCCCCCTGGTGGCCATTTAAGGGACTTCTGTGTTTGCTTCACCAACTTTTATACAGTTTGTTTGTGCAGTTTTATTTTGAAGGCAAAAGTCTCTGTTCCTGGTCCCCAGCTCAGATACTGGTAACATAGTAGTTTTACTGGTTTTCAAGTTATTTTTTTCTTTATTTCATTTTATCATTTTCTAATTTTGTGTAAATAATGAGATACAAGTTGCATCAGGCCAAAAAATGTGAAAGCCTGACACCCAGCAGCACTGGCAACCGCTCGCACTGTCAATCTCATGTCAGCGTCAAAACACATGGTTGCATTGCACATCTCACCTTCCACAGGATACACAGCATCTCATTCACACTCTCTTCCCTTCCACAAAGGGCTGATAAGAGGTGTCAGAAAAAAGAAAGAAAAAAAAAACGCCTCCTCGTTTCCTATGAAAAATAATCAAATACACACACACAAAAAAAATCACACTGGATTCTACTCAGGCGTACATGTGCACACATATCGTAGATCTGTTTACAAAAAAAAGTCACCGACTCCAGGAGGTCCACAGGCCAAATCAATACAAATTCTTTAGCGAGGTGAATCAATAGAAAGAAGTAAAGGTTAACCTGCTTCAGACTGCATGGCATCATTCACTACACCTCTACTGCTTTACACCTTTGCCTCATTTAGTATCCACAGATCTCTGTATATGCAAATCAGTTCCCACCTCCCTCAAAAGATGCCTTCTACTTTAGCTGCAAGCTTTATTGCCCCTCAAAAAATTCCTGCTACATGGAGGAAGACACAGTGCCGGTCCACACTGCCAAAGTGTGTGTTTAAGCAGAAGCGGAAAACCCAGTGCTTAATAAATCACTACAACTGGGATACAGAGAGGAAGAACCAGCGAGTCAGGAGAGACAAAAAATAAAAAAGGTGATGGGAAAAACCACAGTGCCTGCAGCACATTAAACAACACCTGGGTGCAGCATTTAGGCAAAATTGTCATCGTACTTAAAGTAACTTAACATTACTTGGGTTGACACCCTGTTATCTTCACTTCACCTATCTCTCTTGTGCTCTGTGTGTGTGTCTGTTTAACTGTGACACACACCAAGCAAATCAGTGGAACAGCAGAACACACACATACATGCACAGTAAAAAAAAAGGACAGAGGAGAACAAGAAAACAGAAGGAGAGATTACATGTTGTGCTGAAATAAAACAAAGCACACATAGGAAATATGACCTGACTTGGGATGGGATTTCTTCCTTAAGTTTGTTACACAGGAAGCACTGTTATTAGTGAGCTCCAATTCCATAGCAAAAAATGCTCAGACATCATTGTGACTGCTCCTACTGCTCATGACATTCATTATACCGCCACCCATCTAAATCATTGAATTCAGGTGTTCCAATCACTTCCATGGCCACAGGTGTATAAAGTCAAGCACCTAGGCATGGAGACTGCTTCTACAAACACTTATGAAAGAATGGGTCACTCTCAGTGAATTCCAGCAGGGTACAGTGATAGTGCAATGACTGTGGTGATGAAATGTCCTCACTACTAAGTATTCCACAGTCAACTGTAACGTAGAAGTGATTGGGAGCGACAGTAATCAGCCACAATGTGGTGATTTTATGTGGTTAGTGTGCAGAGGTCACCAACTGTCTACATACAAACACTACAGACCTCCAATCTTCATGTGGCCTTCAGATTAGCTCAAGAACAGAGAGCTTCATAGAATGTGTTTCCATGGCCAAGCGGCTGCATCCAAGCCTTATATCACCGAGCACAATACAAAGTATCCAATGCAGTGGCGTAAAGCACGTCGCCACAGGACTTTAGGGCGGTGGAGACTCTGTTCTCTGGAGTGGGGAATCACAGGTCTCTGTCTGATAATTCGATGGATGAGTCTGGATTTGGCATTTGCCATGAAGACGACACTTGTGTAACCGCATTGTGCCAAGTGTAAAGTTTGTTGGAGGGGAGGGGCTTATGGTGTGGAGTTTTTTTTTCAGGATTTGGCTCGGTGTTTTAGTTCCAGGGAATAAATTCTTAATCCTTCACCATGCCAAGACATTTTGGACAATTTCATGCTCCCAGCTTTGTGGGAACAGTTTGTTTAAGGTCACGTCCTTGTGCAGCAGTGCACAAACCAAGATCCATAAAGACATTGATGACCAAGTTTGGTATGGAAGAACTTGACTGGCCTGCACAGAGTCCTGACCTCTACCTGATAGAACACCTTTGGGATGAATTAGCGCAGAAACTGTAAGCCAGGCTTTCTCGTCAGTGTCTGACCTCACAAATGTGCTTCTGGAAGAGTGGTTAAAAATTATGAGTGAAGAATCGACCACATGCCACACCCAAAAAATGCCCCAAAAATTCCCATAAACACACTCCTAAACCTCACGGAAAACCTTGAAGCTGTTATAGCCTCAAAGGGTGGGTTGACATCATATTAAATCCTATGGATTAAGAATGGGATGCCACTCAAGTTCATAGCTAGGAGTGTACCTCCTAGCTCACTAATATATATAAAAATTAATATGTTAACAAGGGTTAAACCTCGATTCTTGATGTTTTTCTTTGTAGCAGGATTAACATTCTTATTTCAAAACTTAGCATGTGCTCTCACAGCTTTGTAGCTTTAATGATGATGTTGGTAATATGGTAATATGAAGGGTAGCATGATGGTGACACTGTTGCCTTAAAGCAACAGGATCCTGGGTTTGGATCTGATGGCTGGCTGGTACCTTTCTGTGTGGCAGTGGGCTCTCTCCAGCTTCTTCCCACAGTCCAAAGACATACATAGATTTGGGCTAATTAGCTATTTTAAATTGAACATAGGTGTGAATATGACAGGCTGGCGACCTGTCCAGAATGTACCCCGCCTTCCACCCTATACGACAGCTGGGATAGGCACCACACAGCCCCAGCGACTCTGAGGATTGATGGATGGTAATATGCATATATGCAGTCACCTGTAATAATAATAAGACAAAAAAGCTAAACTGAACTTGCTAATGAACTATCAAGCAGGGTTCCATTATTTCTGAACAACCCTCACAAGCTGTGACAAAAAAAAAATCTACTTTTAGCACAGTCATAAGAGGGCTGAGACAGTGATCGAAAAAGCCAGTCTGTGACACTCTCTTGCTTTTGAGCTGACTCAAGTGCTGCACTTCTAATAACTCAGCAAGACCCTTGACGTTCCCTTGGTATTTAAAAAGGATCTGAAAGGGGAACAGCTCAGTGTGCAGTTTTGATCCAGCAATTTGAGAGTAATTCCAGCTGTGATCCTACACAGTCGTATTAGTTATAATGTCTTCTTTTATCATTGTAATGTCGTCCTGCTCCACTCGGTGCCTTCATTGAGAGTGCTTGTGTTGATAACGAGTTAGGATGCATGCAAATACATACAATGCAAATCATGTCACCTTCTTGTTTGTCACAATTTAGCTCAGTAGCTTTTTTATGAAGACTTTCAGTAACAGTAAGAGGCAAATGAAGAGATTGTTATGAAACAGATAGAGAAGGTTTTAAATCCCTGTACACAGGGCAGGGAGAGAGGGCCATTTTGCTGGACCTGCTTCCAAAATTAAAATCATGGAGATCATCAAAACACAATCCTTTTATCACGGCTACTGGTGTTCAATACCTAAAAGTTATGCCTCTGGCTTATGTGTATGAACATAACGGACAGGCTTTTTTCTTCCTCTTCTTTTTTCTTTTTTTGGAGGTTAGGAAAGTTGAGAAAAGTTGAGAAAGTTGTCCTCGCATGACAGCCAGAGTTGTTGTCAACAAACTGGATTATGGGATGTTTCAGCATTAAGGATTCATCCTTTGTGTACGGTTCGGGTAAATCGAGTTTGACATCGTTTGGGTGGAATTGCAATGCGGTATTTCAAGCCAAACAAATTCTGCAAAAGCATTTGAATTTAAGTCTTAGAAGAAAAGACAGTGTTTTGAATGATGAATAGAATGACAGCGATCTGAGGTCCTGTCTGAGAGTTCAGGAACGCTTTGAAGTTTAGCTTCAAAGGAGCTGAGAATCGCTGCAGTCATGGTCAGACCAAAAAGTAATAATATTAAATCTGATGTAGAGTGAAAGCACAAAATGATGACCTGCTGTTATACACTTTTAAATGTACTTTTATATCGCTTTTTTTTTCTTTATCCACACAATGTAGATCTAATTTAAGGTGGACATTACTGTCAATTGTATCGAATAGCAGTGGGTTGAGTTAAAATTTAGACGGAAGCCTCGCATAGATTAGAACATGCAGAGAATCTTATGATAACAAATTACTGCTCACAGCTGGAGCTAAATAAGATGCTGATATTAATAACAGAAATGATATTAGCTGGGGTAATGTGCTTGAAAGACTGACTATAGGCTATACTTTAGGAAGCCATCTGTAGATCTGTGATCAAACACAGTTGTGCCGATCAGCTACAGCTACAGTCTCACTTTCCTTCACTGAGAGCGTCATAAGGTTTGCTGAAAACATGCAAGCATGAACATTAACTTGCCAAAGATACAGCGGTTTAATTGCCTCAGATGCTTCCGCTCTGTATCTTCAATCGTTAGGCTGGCATTGAATCAGTGAAAGACACAGAAAAATTAATAGACATTTCTCAAAGAAAAAAAAAATGTTTTGATCCATCTGATTATGTTTGGCTGTCACTCTGAAACGTCTTTAAATGTATGATTAAAATTCTTTCAAGCCACATTTCCATTCGCGTGGCTCGCATCTATTTAAATCGAAGAGAAAATAGATGAACCTTCGTAAACAACACCCTAACTTTAACCTTTTCAAAATTCTTAAAAGAACTCAACATGACATGGAAATGTGAATGATAAGTGGTGTGCTATTTACCTGAATACGCTATTCCGTAATATCAAGTTGATTGTCACTACTGAAAATACACAACACTCACTTGCAGGCTATGAATTGTCGGAAATACCTGCGATGCTTAAAAATGAACTCACTCAGACATTACACAGACCACTACAAGGCTAAACATGCTTTTAATTACCAAGAGATCTGCACACTTGCTCATTCTCTTTCTTAAATACAATTAAACTCGAGCTGAAGATGTCTGTGCTCATTTCGTTTGACCTCTGGCTTTGCCGAAAACAGACTCCGTTCAGATCCGAGGAGAAAATTAGCAAAGAGATAGCTTGTGCCATTGTTTGTGAGCTCCCTTTTAGAAGCCACGCTCCGCATACGTGATTCTTAGCTTAGCTTTTACTGATGCAACGGATTATTCTGAGAAGATTTCAGCTGCAAGGTTTATGCGGATAGCAGCCTTTAAAAAGATCTGTGACGCACTCCACAAAACCTTCCCTTGACTTTTAAACAGCCAATTATTTGAAAGTGAGTATGTGGATCTGCTTGTGTGGGAGAGTGAAAAAAGAAAAAGAAAGAGAGGTTCTGAATATGCGTGGAAAAGCAAAAGCGGCTCCAGCCATGCAATCACAGAAAATGACAGATGACATTTCAAACTCACTTTGTTCTATATAGCAGTCCTTGCTGTAAATTACCAAACCAATCACCCATGACTACTTCTTTCTTTCTCCTCTTTTTTTTTTTTTTTTTTTTTTTTTTTTTGCGGGAAACACATGCAGATGGAGGGACAAACCTTCTCTGCATGACCCATCCGTAAAATTGGTTACATATTTCAAGGGCAAATGACAAATGTGACCTTGGAATGCACTCAATGCATGCGAGGTGAAATTAAATCAATGGGTTGCAGACTAATGGAGCCAGCAAGAAGATTCCTGGAGAAGTAGCATTAATACAGCTGGCCTTTAGTTTGACACCTTTTATCTCCACTGGTGCTAGTCCTGGTTTATTTTGGGTAACACAGACATTTTAACCAGGCTTCCTATAGATTATATAATTAATGAATTGAATTATCTCAGTCCATGAGATGAAGAATAATAGGACTTTAATGCAAATTCTGCCCAATATTCGACCTCTACGTCAGGCGTGAGATGCCCAGAACCAAAAAAAAATTTTTTAAAAGCACTGGGCACGACAAACGCTTCTTTTATCCTATCTCTGCAGAAAGATGTCGAGATGACCCTCGAGTCGGGGGCATTACACCGAATTAATTCTACACCGGTGTAACATCACCTTCTGCACAGCGAAAGTGCGCAAATTCACTCGATTTCAACCAAATGAGGAGGAAAGAGACAGCTCATCAAATGATGATAAATTGCCCCAAATTCATATTCATTTGGAAAATGTGGTCTCATATGTTCATCTCATATGTCGCTTCTATCGGGTGGAACATTGACGTCAGGCCCTGGCTCCTCGTGTTGTGAAGGAGGGCAAACCATGACCGGACTGGTCCATCATGCAGTCCTCCATGACTCATTGTCAGCCAAGTATTTACTCTGTAATGGCCCAAATCTGACAAAGTGACCATCTGTACAATGCAAAATTATACTATAGTCCGTTATTAGGCTAAGAGCAGGAAAAGTAATTACTTCTTACTGCTCTGACTATTTAAAAGCAAAAGTAGAGACTGCGTCTAGAGGAGGAATTGTGTATAAAGACTAAGATCAGATCTCACAGTCTGTTTTTTGAGTTTTTTAATACAAGATAATTTTAGTTATAAGAGCTGAGGCCCTTGGACAGAAGCAAACGCTGTCTTTATTACACAAACTAGTGCAAAAACTCGACCTGATTATCACAGAGGACATGCCTGCGGTATTGAAGTGTCTAGTTATGAAATAATCACAATTATTCAAACATGAATACTTTGTGAGTTCTGCCATAGGCCTTAAAAATAAAGGGATTTAAGCAAGCTTTATTATCACTGCATTTTGCACACACAAAAAATCTAATATTTTTCTTCAAGCCAGCCTAATTCATGCAGAGTGGCTACATACCATAAGATAGAAAAGCTCTCACTGAAACTGATGAGCTCTGCGTGTGACTGTGTTGATGCAGATGTCAAAGCGAGAGTCATTCTTTGCCCCGTCCTTGATCTCTCCTACCGACTAGCAGATTGAGTCATCCCTTACGGCACATGGGCCACTATAAAATGGCAGGACATGGCGTCGGAGTCAATAATTAATGGATGTGTCCATTTGCTGGAAGAGTGATAAGATATTGTAATCCTTTTCATCTGCCCTGTTTTCTCTTTCTGTCGTTCTCGCTCCTGCTGCTTTTCTTTAAATCACAGCTATCTCTTTTGTTAGAAGCTGGAGGCTAAGAGGGAGGTGTGACTTGCTGTGCCTAAAAGCAACCAGCATCTGACAGTAAGACTCAATATTTAACACGCTGTCAGTCATCTGAAAGACAGATCACATCAAACCGAAATGGGAAGGGTAACAGAAAAAGAACTAAGAATTGAAAGCCGAGAGAAGCTGGCGAAAAAAGGGTGGAAAATTGTACAATCATATACTTGGAGCGTCCAAAAATTGATGTCAGTGCACTGATGTCTATAGTGCCTACTGAGCGTTCATATGACCATACAGTAGCGTAGCTGATGTATGCAAGAGACGGGGAGCTGCGATGAAGCCAGCCATAAAATTGATCTGAACACAGAGGCCTTAAGAGCCCTCACACACACCTCAGCTGCTCCTGCGCACACACACAAATGCAGTCAGAGGAACAAGAGGATGCCTTAGAAAATGAAAGGAGGACCTGAGGATATTAGCAAAGCAATGAGAGCTGACCTTCCATGCTCGGGAAAGCAATATCCAACCGACAGGATGTAAATCCACAGCCTGAGTAATAACTGCTGTTTAGCTTACATACAGAATCCTTTTTATTCATGCATCTGTTGTATGAGTAATTTGGCTGACGTTTACTGCAGCCTGCATGCAGACACTTTTTTTTTGGGGGGGGGGGTTAATGAAGACTAAATGTATATTTTTACTGATCATCAGTGTAAATGGGAGAGATGGTTGGTTGAACTCCAAAGACATAATTTCTAAGATGATACTATAAAGTCAAAACCCATTATTTCACAAACGTTTGCAAAGACAGACTGCATGGTTGTGTTTTTGACTTTATGCACCTGTAGCATTGCCACTAAATGTGGCCTAGTACATCTGCATATACACTTACCAGGCACTTTATTAAGTACGCTTTACTAGTACTGAGCTGGACTCCCTTTTGTCTTCAGAACTGGCCTAATTTTTCTCGGCCAGGTCCTGGGAACATTTCTCAGAGATGGTCCATATTGACATGATAGCATTACACAGATGCTACAGATTTGTCAGCTACTCATCCACAATGTGAATCTCCTGTTCCGCTCCTGTTCCGCTAAAACCACTGAGTTCTGATGACTATCAGAACTCAGTCCAGTCATCTAGTTTTGTAACATGCGTTATCTGGCACCAACCACTACGCTGCATTCAAAATCCCTTTTAATCACCTTTCTCCATCATTCCGATGCTCACTTTGAGGACTTTGGTCTTGGTTTCAATATTTATTTTGTTTTTCTTTTGCTCTCCTCTTTAAGTGTATAACCCCTGCCAGGATTAAAGATCTATATTTTAGATGCTACTCCCCTCTGTGTTTCTTTCAATGTGCTCTTTTAACATCTGTACTGAGCTCTCTTTGCCAGCATAGAAAACATTTACACATCTCAATAGATTACAGTTTTATATAGAGCACATGTATGCACTTTTTGTTCAATGTATCTTTGCCTTTGGAGACATTCTGCAAGATAGATACATAGATAGATTTCTCTCCCAAAATCAGCATTCTTCCCCTTTTGTAGTCCACCAGACAGGACACTAGTCCAAGCCTCCAATCCAGAATAACATAGCAAATTTGCAAAAATATATTATTAATTTCTTGTCAGAAATGGCAGCAACCATCTCTGACAAGTGCTTCTCACATTCGATTTTTTCTTTTTCATTTTCATTTTTCATTTCCTGCAGTGCACCTGAGATACAAATACTCACTCACTGCTCCCCCTCTGTGTTCCCAGCCCTCTTTCCAACCATCTAAGTGGCCACATTGACAGGTCAGCTACGCGCACACACACACACAATCAGTATATATGCACAGTCGCTCATGCAGAGATAGACTCAATATCGTACCCTGTCATGCCGTACTCTGAATATATTGGAAAACAGCAAAAGAAAATCACAAGAAGAGAAAATACGCTCTAAGATTGAAGCAGCAGCGCAAACTGGGATGATAATTTGGGAATTTAGATGTTTTGGTTTATGTTGCAAAAACACTGTATTTCTCTCCCTGCTCTCTCTCCATCTCAAAGCGTTTTATTTGTGAGCCTCTCTTTTCTTTCTCTCTCTTTTCCGTAAATCAAACGTCTTTGTTTTATTTCATCCATAAAACTGGAAACAGCCCTCAGTTCTTTGTCATATTACAAGCATGCTTATTTTAGTGAACCTACACAACTTACAGCAACACTGTAAAATTCTCACTCATTTTTCAACTGTTGCATCAACGATTTTAACTGTGGCACAGGCTGGGCAGTTTTTATTATCTTCTTGCTGCTGTGTACCCACTTCAGACTATAGTAGTAAAAGTCACATGCATTTGCTAGTGTTTAGAAAGGTGAAGATCTGATCTCTTAGCAACAGAACAAAGAGAAAAACACAGGACCGACATGATCAGTGAACGACAAGCATCTTTCTGTTAATCCTGCTAAACAAAAGATAAAACAGCTCAACTTTGGATGGTTTTATTGTTGTGTTTTGGGTTTTTTTTTTTTTTTGTCAAATACTGACATATTTTGACATTTATTGAATGCAGCTACATGATTATCCTTAATGGCTGACAGCTAACCGTGTCTGACGTAGCATATAAATCTAAAATTATGAGACTGTGAAACTGTGCCAATAACACATTGGCAAAAGAGCCGAAAGCTTAAGTTCATAAAAAGGCGGGTTATGGTTTGTGTTAATGGTCTGGGTTACTTAATAATAAATAAAATACTTTATGCATAATTTAATTGTTTTCAAAAGTACCTGGGAACTTGGTGATGTGAATGCTTAAATGTGAACTATACTTTTAAAAGAATGGAAAACAAGAGTTGTAAGGGATTATGAAAGCGTAAGAAAATAAACATTAAGAAGAACATTATATTAAAGTTTCATCAGATATAGCCGCTTTGGCTGCAGTGCACACGACAAGGCAATTTTAACTTCTAACAAACCCCTCACATTAAAATATGTGTGACAGCCAGATGAGTGTTTGGAGGACTTATCTTTCAAAATCAATGCATGAAACCACAGTGAGTAGAAATACATTATTCGATGTAATATGAAAGTATTTATACTGACAGGGTTTATATTGTTCTTTATCTGCATTTCCAGTCATGACATGGAGTTGTGGCCAAAATCAAATCAGAACAAATGTGTCAATTGCTGGCTTGTGTTGCACTATGGAAAGTCGTGTAGACACACACACACACACACAATGTGAAAGACATCTATTTCAGCATAATTACCGGCTAATTAGTTGTCGCAATTCGTTTACAATTCTATCCTAGCATTTCACCAGCCATCGCATGTCCTTCCTTTCTCAGTTGTCACTGGCCAAACTTTTGAACATGACTGAAGTCAAAATTTGATTCATCCAGCTTGCTGCTCATTAGCATAGCGGCCCTGTGACGGCTGATTAATCTGGTGCATCGCTGGCTTTGCACACAGCTGCAAAAATCTTTAAATAAATAGTTCTCTGAAAGTTGTTTTGACTGTTGATATTAATTGCAACAAGCCACGGGTTGCCTTCAATCAAATTAGTCCCGACAATCAAGCTGTTAAAGTGTGTGTGCCTGTGTTTCCCCCTACAGAAGAATCTTTTTAATGCATTTATATTAATTCATTATTTGTATCTCATTCAATTATTCTCTCACTGGCCCCAGTGGCAGTGTTGTGGCAAATTAAAGGCAGTTTGCAAAAAAAAAAAAAAAAAAGGACACACAGTGACAGATCTTCATTAAAATGATAACGCACTGCGTAAGCAGCAAGTCACCAACATGCACACGTGCTCTGTTTATCAGGGGCCATCTTTGGTTGATAATCTGATTATTTACAACAAGTAATGCGGCAGTGAATACATCGTGGTTACTGGGGAGTAAGAGGAAGAGATGGGAGCGATGTCTCGTGCATGCTGTTTGAAAAAGGATATTAAAAAAAGGATAGAACGGTGGGTGGGGGTGCAGCACTGATTGGATAATTCTGCAGTTCTTTTTGGAGGTACGCCATAACAATAACTGTTCAAACACAATGAACAGCGTCCAACCTTCCTAAGGGACAGGACAATGATTGTTTATGCACAATTAGGCAAATTGCTAACTAAAAATATGTTTGTTTAGGAACAAATAAAAAAGGAAAGAAGACTAATGAAGTAGTTAGGGCGCACTTTCCAGCGGCAAGTTCCCATTAATGATCCTAAGAGTATTAAATGGACCTGAAGACTAATGTTTTAAAGATAACGGGTCATCCCACAACCCTGATTTCCACATCTTTCTTTGCAGCATTTAGTTAATGATGAGGTGAGCATTATTTAAAGCAAAGTTCAAATGAGCTTCTCTCTTTCGCCTGGAGGCTGTTTCACTGGGAGAAGCTACTTATACTTAATGGGTAGAGGACTACAGGGCAGGAATGAAATCATTTCCATTGGCTGGGCATCACTGCAAAAAAGGTCCTCACCTCCATGTGGAAGGTCAACACATTCGCCCTGATAAAAATTTCCAACTATTGTAATTAAGAGACTCAAAGCCTCCAACCGGCAAATGCATCTCATTCACAATTGTAAGCCTGTGGCATTGTGGGTAGAGTTGGCGAACGTGTAACAGCACATGTTAATTAGTTTAGTGATCAATATTGTTTAAATGAAGACTTTGACAGTCAGAGGAATGAATTTCATGTTTCACTTCACCCAGAAATCTCAGAGGAAGGTTCCCAACATCTTGTTGAATCTGTGCCATGAAGAATGAAGGTAGTTCTGAAAGCAATCAGTAGGTGGCCTCATCTAAGTCAACATCTGCCTACTTAATAGATTAAGAAGGGTGGCAGTAGCAAAATCCACTCGATTCTCAAATGTGACACGGTCGAGAATTGTATCTAATCAGAGTTTACTAGCTGTCTTTGGGACTTTCATTACATCACATCACGATTATTTCTTTAATTTTTTTCAAGGTATTGTTCAGGTTTAGATGGCTAGTAAAAATGGTTTGGACTAAAATGTACCTGCTTACAATCCATAGCATAGGGTACATAGCAAATGTAGCTATCTTACAACAGCATTTAACTGTAGTTGATGTCTACATAGTCCTTGCTCTTTATGTCTAATTAAACTGTAGGATAATGGCCTATTGCTTCTGCTGCTAGGAGGTAGAGGAGATGGAGTTAAGGGTGATTATGACCATTCAGTGAGCTGATTCAGGATTAATGTGTACAAAAAGAAATAAAGAATTCAAGTTGCTGGTTATTAATTCACGCATTCGGAGGTAATTTCCTGAACTTGGGCTTAGCAAAGATGCTTTGCTTGTGACCATGCACACCTGTAATTTAATAGAAATGAAAAAAAAAAGTTTGGTGCTAGTTTAAAAAAAAAACAAAGGTCAGAAAGAAATAAAACCCTAGACAAAGTTTCCAACAAAGTTTTGACACAAGCCTTAAGAGCAGTGAACAAATTAATCATGTAGGGTCACTTAGTTTGCATAGCTGAATTCCTCTCTGGGAAATCTCTGATGTCAGGTGCTGGTAGCACTCCAGGGAACCGGACAGGAACTTGTAATTGTGCCTAATTATGCACCTGACAGGACAGTTCATTTGCATACATTGCACGGACTATATTTAAATCAGTCTTATGAAAACGAAATGGATTTAGAGCAGATAAGAAAAGTATTCTTTCAGAAGGTGAGCTCAGGTTTCAACGTTTTCTCTCATCAGACTGCGAGTCATGTTTGATGATACTTCAAACAAATGCCAGTGGAAAATAAAACACAGCTCAAGCCCAGAGACGATGCCTAGAAATAGTCCCTGTGATCATAGAAATCAAGCAAAGGACATGCTCAAGGCTCAAGAACATAAAGCAATCATTCAGCATTTTCAAAAGAATTATGACGTCCGCTGCGTTACCTTGGGTCCCGATCATAGGATGTATTTTTCCCTCCTGCTCAAACTTCGGCTGCAGCTGTGCAGGGACAGAAAGAACTCGAAGGATGCATGGTGTTGTATTTATTGAGGTTGTGGTGAACTTATTCATGTTAGGCCACCATGAGAAAGAAAGGGGGAGATAAGAGGATAAGAGAAAGAAATAAAGTAGCAAAGAATTAGCCTTTTCTTCCCTGAAGTACTGCTGTTACTTCCAGTCTTTGTGCTAAGCTAAGATACATTTACATTTACTGCATGCAAAAGAAAGGTATGAATCTTTTCATTGGTTTCAGGGTAACAGAAAAAATAGCTCTTCATGTAGCTCTTCGTTCTATTCCTGTATAATATACCACAAAAAAAGCCCAACTGAAAGTGTCTAAAATGGTAAAAATAACAGCCTGAAAGACACGGTGGAGTACCAGAGTACAGGAGGAACACCCACTTGCCCCCAATTATTTTATACAAGTCCATGTTGAAAACAATAACAGAGAAAAGGTGCAGCCACTTTAAAAGGCCATTCTTTTGTGATCACGCTCTCACCCCGTCTGTCTCTAAAGGCTTGTGGGCTATTCTGGGTGCTGGCCTCTGTATTATCCAGAGCACGAGCCTGTGGTAAGGTGGGGTAATGTTATAAAAATGTCATGCAATATTGATGGGTGCAGGCGGTGGGATTTGTTATGTCTAAAGTGGCCGTAGATGCTAAGAAGTCAAAGAGGCACAAGTCTGTGAGCCCCTCGCGCCTGGTTTGTGTGAGCGTGTTGTTGAACGAGAGAGAATGAGAGTGGCCGATATCGAAAGCAGGATGCAGATGTCTACAGCGTGTGCGAGCGTGACACAGACACACACAGCACTCGAACTTAATAGAACAGGAGCGTCAAGACAAAGTCACAAATCCAACAGACTAATCCACGAGAAGCGCGGCCGTGACAAGGCCCTCGGTTTGGGTGAGCACATTCTTATAGGCACACAATAACGTGGCATTTTGACAAACAGCCTGCCAGAGCTGCTCTGTCCATAGAGGAGGGACATGAGCCAGCAAAAAGTACTCAGAGGCAGCGCTACTCTCTGGGGATGAAATCTGCACAATGTCCTGGAAGGCTGCACAGCTTCAAGGACAAACACAATGAGCACAATGAGCACTTGAGCCGCTCCTGTCAAGCCGGACTGTGGCCCAAAATTAGAGTTTTCTGACGGGTGGAGGGCGTGATAAGCTGATGAGGCAGTTATCAGAAAATAGACTCGAATTAGGGCTATTTGGCGGAACTGTGATTTTACTTGAAGGGCTAATTACGAATGTGGGAAGGCTGCGGTGTTTTTTGCAGACTCTTGTCCAACTCCGATGATGTGAACGTTCCATTATTGTGACTGCGCGGCAGCATCAGTAGCTACAGATGTAACAAATATTTTATTTCGTCCCTTAATTGAAACAACAAAAGGGCTATAACACAGTGCGCTTCTGGATGAATTTGATAGTTACATAAGTGGATTTAAATATTTTAGCCAGTTTATTTTCTGCTCAATGCGCTCATATTGTTATTTGCACAGAATTTGTCTTGCATGAGTTATGTTATGGTTGAAGTTACTGGGGCAAATAGGGAAAACAATCCTGTAGATCTGCTTTCAAAAGACTGCAAAGCTTCTTTGAAATATTTCAGTATTCTCTTTAAGCTCAGAAAAAAATCTCATCTAATAAAAAATTCCTCTCATCAAACTGCTGGTTAATGCAAATAGCTAAACAAGTTCGGACAAAACAGGAAAAAGTTGCTTTTTAACTGTCAAAAATAAAAGAATTTAATAAAAATAAAATAAATTGGTGAACATATTTCTTCCCCAGCCCACTCCCCCTCTTTTCCAGCCCTTGTTGATGCAGATCATTCCTGCTGAGTGTAGATATTTGGGCTTGTTTGTTATGGCTGAAGTGTATCACTCACGGAGGCTCTGCTGCGCTGCATCGCATGAATTAATGATGAATGGAAGAAGGGAGAGATGGAGGGAGGAGGAGGAGAAGGAGAGAGAAAGAAAGCAGGGAGCTGCAGAGCAAAGGCAGAGAGAGATGGACAGGAAAGAGAAACGGAGTCCGAGATTAGTCCGAGACATTAGAGGAGGCTCATTTTGAGAGGCAAAATGAGAAAAAGGATTGGAAAGAGAATGAGACTGTGCAGGGAGGAGGGGGGAGGGAGTGGGTAGATAGCGAGGAAAAGAGAGGGAGCGGCCTCTCTGTAGATTAGGCACATGGTCTTATCTTCCCTTGTTGTTTCGTGGCAGGATAATCATGGAACTCATTTGATTACAAGTGTCTCATTGAAAAACATGGCTTTTCATGAGTGTGCAGCCAAATGCTTCAATCACAACTGCATGGCATTTGGTAACTGAGGTTTGTAATGAGAACTAACTTCCTCTCCCACTTGACGTATAACACCGCAGTCTCGCACTTCCTGGCGATTTCTTCCTTTTTGGAGTGTGTTCGAGAAAAAAGGATCGAGCTTTTGGAGGTTTTTTTAGCCAGCTCTGGCAAGTCTGTGTGAGGCTGCCAGTTGGTGCGTCTCTTGTGTGTCGCCACCATTTACGGTTTAGTCTGAAATAGCTCAACTGCTGCTAGAGGGAAAATTCAATTGGAGTAAAACATCCAAGAGGTTGGACACTGATGACTGGGAATGCTGACTTTTCATCTGGCGCTACCGTTGGGACCAGATATATTGTAGTCTGCACAAGACTGATATTTGTGGTACGGAGTGAAATGTTTTAGTGAGTGTTAGGAAACTGCCATTGAATTTGAAACAGAAAGCATACTGTGAATTTCAATAACTGACAATCTTGTGGCTGTTTAACTGGTGGCATCACCAAGTCACAGTGTCTATTTGTTTTGTAGTACTCAAACAGTGATCACTCACTGAGCCCTGCGATTGTGTTTAGTGATGATTAGCAAATATTATACCCACTAAAGACAGCCTAAGGTGTCCATGTGGATATCCATGTAGCAAACGTTAGATAATTATATATATAATAATATTTTCATGTTGTGGATTTTGCCAGTTGAGGAGGTGGTAGATTAAATTTACTTTTGTAGTTCTAACTCTATCCATAGATAACTAGAATATGTAATTTATGCTTTTTATTAAATTGTTTTACCACCTTGAAATAATGGTTAGAAAGTATTAGTGTTTTTTTCCTTTTTTTTTTTTTTTTGGAAAGTGGAGTGTTTATCAAACCTTATATATGAGTTTTTATTTGTATTATTAAATTTGCTACATCTGGATTAGGGTTCAGGCTAGTGCTTCTCATGGTTTAGACCTCAGAGACATAAGGCAGTGTTAGTTAGCAGGTTGAAAGTGATCCTAATGTAATCTCAAGTTTTGTCATCTTATCATATTCTTTAGAAAGAAAATTTCTTTCTCTTTCTCTGAAAATTAGTGTTGTAAAACTTTAAAAACAGACTCTCATTTAAATATTTGTGAAGGATAAATCACACATTTATTAATATCAGAAAAGTGATTTCTACATTTTAAACTGATCAACAGTTCAACGTTTGATATAAACAATTATTATGTGAGAATTCTTGGCCCAGGTCAACCATGTTGCCATGATGTACCCATGGACACACATCGACATTTCTTGTAGTATGTTTTGCAAGTTCAATGATTAACTAGCAGCTAAATACTGCCAAACACTCTGTAAGGACTTTCAAGGAATTTAAGAAAAGCAGCTTTCACATTGTGAGGTCAAAACAGTACTTGAAAATTTAGAATACTGTTCTAGTAGCTTGTTAAAGAAAGGTCACAAATCCATATGGTTTATCCTTCATGCATATACTACACCAGTGTTTCCCAATCACTGTGCTGTGGCACATAGGTGTGCCGTGGAAGATTATCTGGTTCTAACTGATTAGTACTCGAAGAGATCAGCGTGAGTAACGGGCAGAAAAATTACATTCTCTTTCACTAGAGGGCAGTACAACTACCTGCTCTAATTAAATGGGTTGCCAATTGCCAGTAAAACAGAAGAATACAAAGAAGAAATTACATAGTCATGCCCTGAGAGGACGCAGTGTGTAATAGCAATAGATAAATATTTGAAAAGAAAAAATACTCAATCTGACCTGGGTCCTGGAGAAAATTCCGACCCAGAGGAAGGCCCTAGGATGAGTAGTGGTCAGAAGAAACCACAAAAGGTATACTGAGGACAAACTGAACCAATTCCGCTATACGTGGTGGGCAGGGAAAAATTATCAATATGCTTTTTATGACATTTTTGTTTGGTGGTGTGCCATGTGATTTTTCTAATATGAAATATGTGCAGTGGATCCAAAAGGTTGGGAAACACTGTACTATACTGCACTACATTGTCTCTGAGATGGTCACTATACTAAAAAAAAACAACTGTTCAATAAAATATGCAGCAATTGAAAGACGCTCTTAATACCCGACTAAACTCATTTCCATAAAAACTCACAACTTCTCTGTATTGTGCTCTTTATTGTTCCTCCGGCTACTCTGGGAAAATGAGAAAAAAATGAAGGCTAAATCATCGGCCTCCAGAGAGTGCCTGATCTTTGTTTTACTTTTGAAGTACGACTGTCTCTCAGCAATTTTAAGCAATTTCCTCTTTTAATACAAGTACAATTCATTTCTTACATTAAAACATCCTCAGGTTCCTCACATATTACTCAGCTCTTTGACTTTATGCGTTCACTGGGAATATAACACGTTGTTGTCACCGTCGTGTGATGTCGACATGCCAAGTGCTGTTACTGAGAAAGACAATGCTGGGGAAAGAAAAAAAAGAAAGAAAAACATTCAGAAGAAGAAATAAGATGGGATTTGTAGTTAAATCCATTTGTTAGATTCTGGAGTTTGCAGCTGGCTTCAGAACATGCATGCTATACACCCCTAATAATATATCTTTGTAAAGTCTCAAAAATCTCAAGTGAGGTGACATTTAAAGAATGTCATTTGGTGTACATGGTTTAAACTCCAGTTATAACACAACTAATAAGAAAGCACATGTGGTAAAGGTCACTTGTGTTGGTAATATAGCAGAGATTTGAGTTTGAGGATCACATGTGCCAATAATTCAAGTGACAGGAATTCACACCCTTTGCTCTGTGTCTTTCTAATTTGTAAGAAAAAAACTGTTCTAGGTGTTTTGAGTTTTCTTTTTATTTTATACTGTTGCTGATAAAAGATACCAGTAAGAAATTTTTTTTAAAAAAGAAGAGAGTTATTTTTTTTAACTTATTCATACATATCCACTTTTTCAGTGATGTTAACAACAAAATTTCCTTAATAAAAGTAAAACAAAAATTTTAGAGATTCATCCCACTTACCAAAGTTACACTTTGTATACCTCCTTCATATCCCGGGTCCCTGTCATCATGTCTTAAACCTTAAAGAATGTGGTGTTATTCTTAAGATACAGATCAAATCTGTTGTTCAAGCTAACTTACACTAAGTTCAACTCGTCAGTCAACAAGGATATTTACTTAGGATATTTGATTTTTGGAAAATGTGAGATGAACTCTGGGTTCTTTCGTGACCTCCTGGATGAGTCACCAGCTTGTTGTAATGGATGTGGAGTAATTTTGGTTGGCTGGCCACTCCTGGGAAGGTTCACCACTTTTCCAAGTTTGCTTTATTTGTGGATAATGACTGTCACTGTGATTTGTTATAGTCCCAAAGCTTTAGAAATGGCCATAAAACTCTTCCCATACTGATAGATGTCAATGACTTTCTTAGCTGTTTTTTTTTTTATTGTGGTGTGCTGTTACTTTTTGAGATCTTTTAGATTTTAAATTCCATTAAATATAAAGTTTTGCATTAGACTTACGTAACAAAATTACATGAATATTTCACATTTAATTAGATTAAAGTTAACATTTTGGGCATAAATTTACTTTTAATGTATTTTTAGGTAAATAAGCAAGCTTGCTTTAAATTTATGTCAATCAAAAGAATTTCTGACAAAGTCAGACCGAGAAATATCCAGATATGGCCTTATTGTATTGGATATGTGTTTGGGGTTATTGTCATGCTGACAAATGAAGCTTTTGCCCATGAGACGGTTATTATATGGTGAATCAAAATCTGTTGGTACTTTCCTGTATTCATAACTCCATCACTTCTGACAGCATTGCTAACACCACTGGCTAATGTTGGCAATCTGGCACCAGTGGCTTAAAAACAGTCTCCAACCATGACACAGCCCTTACCGTGCTTTACAGGCTGCTGTAAACACTCTTTATTGAACCTCTCTCCTTTTAATACTGACACATTTTGGATTCATCTCTCCATTATGAGTCTGCTTCTAGTGTAATGTAGAATACCCCAGCCTTTTCTCCATGTTTACCTTCCTTAAAAATGGTTCCTTGACAGCCCATACTAACATATCAGGACATGCTGAGACTGAAAATGTTTTCATTTTTGCTTGTAGCACTACTGAAATCCTTTTTTTTTTCAAAGGTGACGTCCAAATTTGTGTTAGATTACTGTGAAGACTCATCATTCCTTCCCACTAATCATTGCAGCGCAGATCTATTACCTCAAAGCCTGCTGGGGAAAACATTCTGCTGAAGACGCACTGCTCATCTGCCAGCATATTTTACTCTCCCCCTCTAGAGATGTCTCATAAGGTGAAAATGAAATATGAGAGTAATCAATATCAAAGTGTTTTTTTCTGTCTCGTGAAGAGTAATTACCATAGCCACATCTAGATAAGAGTGTGATTTTTATTACTGGGGAAGCATGCTGTAGTTGTTAATGGCTCTATTCACTGTCACACTTACCTATAAAAATGGTTTTTATACCTCAGTAGTGAGGCTAATGAATCAGTACTCATATGAATATTTGATCTTAACTTGTTGTTGTTAACATGTCCGCATTAAGCAGACCCTTCAGGAGAATGTACAAAAATGCACATGCTGCCTGGATTTGTTGCATTATATAAAATTTTACATAAAATAGTGAATTTTCTTTGATCCCGAGTAACACAACAGAACTTGAACTTTAGTTGATTCTTATTTCTTCATCAAGTGAAGCAGAAACCATTTAAATTGCATTCTGCAGAACATCAGGGTTTCCTCAGATGTGTAAATATAAACACTTAAATGCTTATTAGCCAGCTGACAGCCATTTAACAATTTTAATTATTAAATGATCCTTTTAGAACTTATACTTAAAGCTGGATAGTTAATGAAAAGCTGATTTAAAATTAATCGTACAAGTTTGTTTTTTTAATATAATTATTTTATATCTATAATTTTTCTTAGACCCAGCATTTTACGTAATCATAAACTGAATTTGTTTAGGGTTTTTGGCTAGCTCTTTATGTATTGACTAAATGATTAATAGATTAATCAAGAGAATTTGTGGTCAATTTATGCATATTGAAAGGCTGTGAGCTGAAGCTCTAAATCATCAAGGAATAGTTTTACGTCTTGGGAAATTATCTGGTTTCAATTGAGTTTTGGACTGTTGCTCATATAAAACAAGCAATTTAGTGTCACACCATGCACAGTTTCTTGCACTGTGCTCTGGCATCGTTGGCCTTCCTCCCCACTCCACCACTGGGCTACACTGAACACTGTGCTTAACGATCTGTGAGCTTCATTTTATCTCAGCAACTCAACTTTTCTCTCTCCCTCTGTCTCTCGCTCACCGTTGCACACCCCCAACTTTTGCAAAGCAGTCATGCAGAGCACAATGAGAATCTTGAGTTTGTGCATTCTGTAGTTTAATTGGGTTTGTTTCTGGAAGCAGTGACACACTGTCCTCTAATATGCCCAATAGATTTATGAATTACTTAAGTTTCATGCTTGGAGCAGTTTTGTGTACCGTGACTGAAACTGATTTTTTCAAGTTGATCAGGGACTGGACACTTAACCCTTTTGTAACAACCCTTATTGGGATATAGCACCGCTAGGGGGTGTTGTCCTACTATTGTAGTAGTTGAGGAGACTCCTAGTGCGTGTGAGTGCAACGGAGGCCAATACATGCTGCTTATGTGTCTGGGGGGCGGGGGCAAACGTGCCTGGGTATAATATGTATAGTTAAGTGTGTGTGCATCTTAAATTTCAAGATCTGGGAAGTTGTGATGGAAATTCTTTTTAAATAACAAAGCTAGTAAGAAAGTTTAAAAAACAATAGAATGATAAATGATTAGTAGGGATGCACAATTCTGTGGAGACGTGAAAAAATATATATATATCTGGCTAAGTTGCAACACCAATAGCAATATTTTTGCTTTTGTTGTTATTTATAGTACTGTAAAAAAGTCTTTCCCCACCCCTCCTTTCTTTATCGTTTGCTAGGAAAATGGGAAATAGGTGCAGCGATCATTAAAACAAGAGAAAATATCAACCTAGTATCATGGCAAACGTGTCATAGACACCCCAATACACCATGTCCATTTCTTTGGAGTAGCAAAGCGTGAACTGGACACAGTGGCCCAGCATGTCTATTAGACGTTTTGCTGTGATATCAGGTTGAAAACTGGATTGGACGTCGGCTATGAAGATGATGCTTCTGTAATGTTGAGATCCAGGCTCTTGGGAGGTCAATCTATGACTCATAGTGTTCCACTTATATGCAGGTATGCTTTTATTTTTTTGTGTTCATAATTCCATCAGTTCTGACAAGATCTTTAACACCACTGGTTGAAATGCAAGCTCACACCATGACAGAGCCTCCACTGTGTTTTACAGATGACTGCAGACACTCACTGTTATCCGGTCTTTAAGCGATGACGTGATGAATCCTGCTTCCGGGTACAAAATACTATGCGTTTATCAAGGCTGTTGTGGTTTTAGCATATTTTAATGCTCTGTATCTTGTTCTATTTCATCTGTACAAGCCCCTAAAAAAGGAAGTGATCAATGCCAGCCTCTCTCGGTTTTTATTGCTGCTATTCATTTTAAAGCTCAGTTTTTAAAGCCTTACAATGTAAGGCTACAGCCCAGCCCATGCAGCAGTATATTAATGACTAACCTCATATTGTGTATAGATTATGTCAGTTGTTCTCCTGACTGAAGTTTGGTCCGTTTAGAGCATCCTGCCATGCGATTACATTTGTCCCTAACCATCAGGAACCCTCACGTTTTATCAAGTGGAAAACAGTTAGCGTTCATCCTCCATCTTCACTGTGCTAATGTGTTTATATTATGTGTTTATACCTGTGTAGCTGGCCACCATGTAGCACATCATAATGTACCAGCTAGCCAAACTTCACCAACCCTACAAACATCACTGCTGTTTAGTTTCCTGTCTTCACTTTTGTCAGAAGTGAAATCCCTCAGTCACAATATGGTATATTATGTGTAGGTGGAAACCAGCGAGCTAACTTTCTGCTAACTTCTAACTCTGTTAAATTTCATAAATCCTTTTTTCATGGATGCCTGGATGTTAAACTTAATTGTTACACCTGGTAGAGCAGCCACACTGGTAATTTTATTAAAGATGAAAGAATTTAGACATTTTTTAACTCTCAGTGATGCCGCAGTGTTCGTTTGACTTTGGGACCTGAAGCAGTGTTCGGACCTGGAAACGGCTGACTTGAAGACCGGATACCTCTCTCCTGACCTCCTCTGTACAGACTGACGATGATTTGAACCAAAAATTTTGAAATTTGGATTCATCAGTCCATTACACCTGGTGCCATTTATTTCCATTCAGTTTTTTCTGTAATTTCCAGACCTCAGCCTTTTCTCCTTGTTTCCGTTTCTCAAGAAAAGCTTCTTGACAGCCATCCTTCCACTGAGGCTATTTCTGACCATTTCATTTATGTGTAGACACAATAACAGACAACTGGTTCATCCCTTAGGTTACAGTAGTTGCCTGTTTCTTACTTAAATGATTCAGAGATCATTGTGAAGTACTACTGGAATGAAAATGAAGGGAAAAGCAGCCAATGTCCAAAGAACAGCTTTGAAAGGCATTCAGAAAGCCTGGGGAACTATTCCTCGAGACCCTTTTAAAAATGACAAGAAAGTCCAACTCCTTGGAAGCAAACTATAAAGAGTAATTTAAGACAGAACAGTATTACCCTTTTTATAGTAGGAAACTATTTTTTTTATTGTTTTCCAACATGTAAGTTAAAAGATAAATGTCATCTTATTTTAGATAATGCACCCCCCACCAACACACACACACACACACACACACACACACACACACACACACACACACACACACACACACACATATTCTTCCAAAAACAGGGTTGTGCAAATGGGTAAAAAAAAAAAAAAAAAAGATAAAAAAGAAATATGATAATAAGTATCCTCTTCAGTTTAACTGAATAAGAAGTAGCTATCTTCGAGGATATAAACCAATTTCTTTCTTGGATTTCTCTTCTTTCTGTGCAATAATACAATTCAAAAATCAAATAATAAAAACAAAACAATAATAAAATCTAGGGGTTTTTTTTGTTTTTTTTTTAACTTGAAATGCCAAGTTCAAATGTCTTCAGCAGTGCTTCAGTCTCACTCTCAGTCAGTACATTTCTGTCAGTGCTATGCCCAGAGCTTCATCGCAATAACATTGTTTTTGAGAATCTCTGAGAGTCCGTCTTTCATCTGGCCGTCTAGCCGTCTGGTGTCTACAGAAGCAATCCTTTTAAAAGCCTCTATAAGAACTACAGTACACACAGCCAATGTAGCAGAGATGATTAAACGCTGTCTGCCTGCCTGGGTTTGTGTGTTAATGTGTGTGTCCATGTTCCCCTTGTATCCCTCATCCTGAACATTAAACCCTTCCTCCTCACTCCTGCTTCTTACCCATTCTTTTTTCCCTTCATTTTCTCCACAGCGTGTAATAATATGAGCAATGTCAGATCCACCGAGAAATGCTTACCATTTGCAAAGTGATGAAGAGAAAGACAATGAGTGGTAGCAGAATAACGGGAGCGATGGTGAAAATAAACCAGGCTTCGGGCAACGTTAGGGGCGCTCAGTGTCATCAAAAGTGACGGAACAACAGCGGCATTGTGGATATTTAATCATGGCCGGAGATGCAATATGCAAGTATTCAAATCCACGCAGGCATTCATGCACGTCCACATTTCCACTGTTAACTTTTCTTCTGCGCACTTCAAAAAGTGTTGATTTACCATAAATTCTATTTCTGTGTATTCACCAGCAACCTCAAAAATATGAGATACAGAGAGAGAGAGGAAAAAAAGTGAGGGTTGGAAGGAAAACTCCAGGCACATTTTGAAAGATTTTGATTTGCATTTTTACACAGTGTCAGCAGTATTCCATCTCCCTCTAATCAAAATATGTCAAACTTAACTCCTCTCAATGCTCCGCTGTGGTGCAGAGAGCCTGTGTTTGTATTCTTCCTGCTGGAAAATAGCAACAAAAAAAAATCTTATGACATCTTCGCCTGCAAGCCATCAAGCCTTTGTTGCCCTAAAAATAACGCCTGGCTACGGAGAATTCACCGTCGGTAATGCACATTCCCACCCCACCCTTCGCCCTCCGTCTCGAGCACCAGGAAAAGAACCTGGAAACAAAATTCAATATGGTTGCTGGTGCTGGCGTCAAATCAGAGCAGGAGGTAATGCTGGCGATACATCATCATTACAGAATCTCTAGGGAAAAAAAAAAAGTTCAAATAATGAAACTTCTTTTTTGCACTTTGCACAGGAACACCTTATTATAAGTCACACCTAACTCATCATCGGATCATTCATTTCTCTCCCCCACTCTAATTCTCAGCTCCTCCCCGTGAGAGTGAGGGGAAGAGTAATATATATGGAATCCTGTAGATGCCAAAGGTGTTGTTTTGACAGCGCGGGGGGAACAAGAGCGAACAGGGCGGTGGGTGGGGGTACGGTGGATGTGGAGTGACGTGGAATGATAAATGCATGGCAGAGGTGGAAATGACTTCCACCTGATTTGATATGGAACACTCTGCCTGTCCCTCTTAATCTCACAGAGCAGGTAACATATTCATTGGTACTGTCAGACACACTGCGTTATAGGCTAAAGGTGGGGAGTGTTGCCACCTGCTCTTATCTGTATAAACCCACATGCAACTTTTGGCATCTCAATACAGCAAATGCAAACTGCAATATAGATCTTAGTGCAGGTGAATTTACCTTGTGCATAACCTGATATGTAAGTATTTTTTTAATTAAAAAGTTTTTTTATGTTTTTTTATTTAAGTAGACATTAAAGAGTATTAAAGCTGAGCCGCTCAGCTATCTATAAAGATAGCTATTCTCGTCAGAGAATCTCTATTTTTATACTTGTGTCTGTATCTCTCCCTGTGTCTATGTTTCTCTGAGACACACACATGCATGCTCAAATTCCCTGCCTCTGCATCGAGTAAGCTGCTGCCAGTGATATAGAGAGGCTGCAGAGGCCCCAGCTGACCCAGGCTCCGCTGCACTATGAATCTTTTATCACATCACCTCTGCAACAGTTGCTCTCTTCACTCCGCCCTCCCCGCCTTCTCTGCCTCTCTGCTTCCTCTTCATCATCAAACTGCAGAAACACCCATATAAACAGGTTGCGCACTTTTTAGAGAGCATTTTAAATAAATCATTACCATAGTAATCATCGGCCGTTTGTGTCATTTCCAGAAGATCGCCGCCCTCCATCAGCCTCGCGAGCACCTCCGTGTTACCTTGTTTCTGCCCGATTTATGATAGAATCTTAAAATGAAAATTCATTTTTGTAAATAGCTTCTTTTTTTCCCCCAGAAGATGGCAGCTATCAAGCTGCAGATGCTGCTTGTAGCAGGACTTCCTTTCATATTGTAAATGTAATCAGCTTGTGAAAGTATCAATGCCGGTGGTGCAAAGTGTGTGGAAAAGGTGCACAAAATGTAAGCACGAATTAAAAGTATAGAAACGATAGAAATCATTTGGTTTACTGTTTTGGTCTTTAAATGTGTAAAATCTGTTCTTAGTGTGTACCCAGTGTCTGCGTCTGTTCAGTCATTTCCTGTTTTATTTTGTCAGTCGCTTTCTTTGTGAGGTTCTGCTGGTTTTACTTCCTGTCTTTGTCTGTTTCCCTCCAATGAGACTGTCTGCCTTGGCCTAGTTACACCTACTGTTTGCTTCTTGTTGATATATAACCCTGTGCTCTCCTTGTTAGATGTCAGTCTAGCGGTTTACGAACTGCTAATCTGACCAGTTTGCCTCCCCCCATTCTTTTTTCTAATGAGTCACCGCACAATTCATACCTTTCTTTAGTTTTTTTTTTCCATATCATTCGGCTTTAATTTTGTTTGTCAGTCTTGGGTTTTTTTATTTGATCAACTTTCATTAGCATCAGCACATAGATTCCTTACTGTATACACTAAAATGACTACAGGTACTTCAGTTGTGCTAAACATGTAGCCCCCTATTTTGCAAGCATTACATTTTTCTTTCATCAATTTTAAATCTAACTTTGGTTTCTTTTGTTCTTAAGTCTAATTTTACAATATTAAGTAGATATAGGCAGATAAATCCAAACACTGATCGTATCTATCGTTGGTATCGGTCTATCAATACCAATCAATCAATCAATCAATCAATCAGTGCTGATATTGGTACTGGATCGATTCTATTGCAATAGGATTGATACTAGTTCAATATGTAGCCCATTTAATTGAGTTAATTTTTGGGAAAATGAAAACACACCTCAAACATACACTATAAAAAATGTCTGAACCTTTTTGGTGTTGACTGGCATGTCTATTTTCTTTATAGCCTATAGCACATTATAACAACACAAGTTAAGCCAAAGTGCTTTAGAGACAGGCACATTTATATTTCAGGTTTTCAAAATAACCCAGTTTCAAAATACACGAAAAGCTCAAAGGTGTATTTTGTTGTGTTAACTAATTACTGTGGAAAGTAAAAATCACAGTAATTTAGTGTTCATTAAAATGTGTTCAGAATCTGCAAACTGATGGTGATTCATTTCAGAAGTCATGACACGCTGCTCTGCCCTACATAAGCTGCCTTTATACGTTTAAAATATTGCTATCTGTATTGGTATCAACAAATACGGTCCCTTTATTTACTTAGTATTAGTTGATGCCAAAGTTTGCAGTATTACACAGCACTAGTATTTAGTTTGTATTTGTTACAGAACCTTAAATTCACAGGGGTAAAGACCCAGGCATGTTTTTGAGCTGCAGCTTTTTCAGTTCCTGTATTAATGCCTTTAATTCAAACTTTGATTTAACAGCAAGTGACAACCTCGAGAGCTGAAAAATGAAACAGGAATAGAAAAGCCAAAAACAAGTTCTCCTACAAGCCACTTGAGGCTTGTTCCAAGAGAAAGTCAAACCCTACAAATTCTACTGTTCCCACTCAGATTTTTAAGTCATCGGTGACAGCCCCAACCCTAAACCTGATTCTAACTCCAGGTGATCCGAATATGTAATTTTGTGTGTTTTACACTTGTTCTCCCGAGTCCTGGTTGTCAGGGAACAAAGACAATAATCACTGTAAGTGATAAACTTAAAAAAAACTGTTCCCATTTTGCCTTTCTTCAAAATATCGGTGTTAGGGTTAAAACCACAGAATAGCCAACTTTAGAGCAAAACAACAGCCTCGTACAAAAATAATAATTTCTGGTCTTTTATTGCCAATTTGTCCCTTAAAAAATGTACAAGGGGTAAATGTTTTTATGTCTCACCCTTTTAGACTGTATTAAGGCTTTGAGTTCTGCATTAATAGGGGTGTGGTACTTTGAATGGCTGCCAGCACAGGCAGGCTTAGCACCTTGCAGTTTGCTTAGTGTCACCTCAACTAACTCATGTCATTAAATTGGACCTCTCGATCACATTCATGGTGTTTGTGGATTTTCGGGCATTTTTAATGCAATTATCTGTCATGCAAATGCTAGCTGTGTGTTTAACTTTAAATGCCCATCAACGTAGTGTGTATTCCAGTTCTTTCAGAGTCACTGTCATGCTGAAAAATTAAGTACAACATCTCAGAAACCAAGATATACTATTGCTTAAAACCACTTTTAAAAAATATCAAGAAAGTCTGGCTATTGGAAGCAAAAATATAAAGAAATGAGTGTGGTTCTGGACCTTTGCACAGAACTGTAATATTTTAATACTAGCCAATAAGTTACTGTAGCACTCTGGTCACTTCTGGTTCCAAAAAACTCAAAATGTAGACAGCCACAGGCCTCAAACCAACAGGTGGCGTTACAGTGGCTATGTAAATCTTTTAAACACAACTTCTACCTAACAGCAGTATCACTGCAAAGTTGGAGCTGTTATGAGCATTGAACAAGTTCTGTTATGGGGGGGAACTTAATGATGACATTTTTCATGAGCACAGACTTTAATAAAACACATCTGCTTGAAACATCTATTAATGAATGGCTTGAAGGTATCATATATCAATGCAGGATATAAAATACACATATCCCTTAATGATTTCATTTTCATTCACTTAGTCTTGTAGCTGAAATAGGCACGTCGATCACATTTTGAATTACCGAGTAAAAAATTGCAGCTGTGAATTCACATACTGTGCACTGCATGCAATAACTGTTGGGCAAAACATCAAACCCCAACAATAGCTGCCTGTTATGAGCATTTTATGCTGCTTGGGCCAAGGCTTATCAAAAAAAAAAAAAAAATAGGCACTGCTTTAAAGAAGAAAAGGATGGCATTTCTCCTCTGTTTTCCTCCAGTGTTAGATGGTAGGAGGAGGAAGAGGAGGGACTGAGAACTAACGCTAGGGAAAATGACAAGCAGGATAAAGAGTCACCCTGAGCCCACGCACAACTATGTAAACACTCAAACACCACCAACACATCTTACATGCCGCATTCAAATTCAAATGCCTATCTTCTTAACCTCCACTCATTCTTGACTCTGCTGTCACTCCATCCCGTGGCAGTCCGGAGAGAAGGTGTGGTGTTCAATTATCCCTCTCTTTACAGGACAAGTGTGGCGACCTTGGCCACCCCGGCTTAACTTTAAATGAATAACAGAGACGACTTTTATGTGAAATGTGAAACAGTACGGCACATGACAGGCAATTACTCTTGGCGATGTAAGTCTGTCAAGAGGTCACTCCTGCCGCCATTGTTGTTGCGCGCGGCTCCACCCGTTTGCTTGACTTTTGATAGACATTTCTTTAGAGTTCGGGCCGAGCGTTGCTGGCAGTTTGTGGGTGTGTCTGGACAGAAACTCGATATGTGGCCAGTCCAAGTATGAATGAACTTGGAGATAAAGATGGAGGGAAGAGGAGAGAACGTGAGGAAGGTCGAGGGAGTGAGACACAGCTTTAGAAGTGGCAAAGAGGGAGAGATAGACTTAAAAAAAACATGACTCCCAAAGACTTGAATAGCCTTTGTTGTGGGGTTTTAGTGAAATAAAGCTGTAATTTATGCATGCCAGAGTCTTTTAATTTCTATTTACATGCATAACATATTATTCACAGTTGGCCACATCCAAGTCCTCGGAGACATCCTGGACTGTGTGATGAAATCTTGAGTGACAGCGAAACACCAACGGCTGATTACAAAAGCGCTGTGTCATTTTGGGAGAAACAGAAGACCCTGCAGTTTAAAAATATAAACACAAGCAGGCGTATTATGAAAGCACGTACTGTCCTTTTTTTTTTTTTAAGTCAGCGTAACTGCATCCCATTTCCCTATTGGGCATCAGATTGCTGCTCATCGCTTCCATAAAGAGCAGAGAGAATTTGCAAAAACGGGAGGAGCTCTTTTCCCATGGGCCCCAATTAAAACTTCCTTTGGCAAAGTGGCAGCTTTTTATCCCTCGCTTTCCCAATGTTTTTTTTTTCTTTCTTTCTTTCTTTTTTCGCCGCATTTCCGAACAAACTGCGGGAAAGAAGCTGTAAAATCAGGCTTTTAGAAACTGAGAGCCAAAGTGAGAGGGAAGATAGGCTATAAGACGGAAAGAGCAAGAAAGCTATTAGACACGCATTAGTCAGAAATTATTGAATAATTTCAAATGTTAAAACTCCATATCTGGTATTCAGAGGCATTATTATACAGTTTGCTTGAACCTTAGGGAATGAGTGGACTGCTTATGTAGAACAAGAACGGCAACTAGTGACTGGAGTGCAGTTTATAATGCCAAGAAGGGATTTTTCAAGTTAAACTACAATACAATTATGTGTTCCAGAGGCTGTGTGAAGCAAAAGGAAGTTTGCACATTGACAGTTTGTCATATTTCAAATGCCGTGAAGGATTTGGATCCAGTTGCGAGTTGCTGTGAGCTGTTCCTGACAGATAGCACATGCCCAGATGTTCGTATTCATAGCGAGATGATCCAGCTCAGGCAGAAAATTTTAGCTGATTGATTTTGTGCAGGTAAACGCAGCGATGGTCTATATTTGGGCACGCATACCGGTGCCTGTACGTCTCACACAGTTAAACTTCAAATACAGTGAAATCTTAAATTTAAAAAAAATCCCTCCGTGTTTCTGTTGCTTTGATAAAACGCAGTAAGCTTTGCAATGATTAGTCATGCTCGTGGGGTCTGGATGGCTAGATGGTTTTTTTTGTTTTTTTGTTTTTTTTTACTTCACTATCTCGGTAAGCCAACAGCTCAGCTTGCTGTTCCTCAGAACACAAAGTTTCCATCTGGACCCGAGCATCAGATTCAATTACTGAGCACAAAGCACACAACCACACAAAACCCACAGCTTTCATTGACTGATGGAAATTAACAATATGATTCAATATCTTAAAAAAAAGAATAGAGAATTCAAAGATAGTGGAATTGGTTCATGAGGTATTTTGATTAAAAATACCCACTGATTGTTTCCTGTCTATTATTTTTCCATCCCATTTCATTTTTCACATCATTTGCAGCAGTTTGAAAGGCCTGGAAAAACATCCCCCTTCTGACTAATCGGGTTTTATGTATATGGCTAGAGACTGGCCACATACATAGTACGCCAAATTGAAGGAGTAAAGAACTCGCAGTTGTCCGCTTGCCATGAAGGGACATTTAAATTCCTCTCTGCACCTTCAGACTGAAGATATGAAAGATCATACCCATGTTTCATCATCTGAGAAGGGGTCACCTTCACCAAAGAAGCGAAAACCCGAAGGAAAGAGACAACACCACCAGCATGTTAATAAAACGTTGTGCTCTTTCCGCTCACCTCAAACCTCCTAAACTGAAGTCAGGAGTCTAACACACAAAAATGTGCATAAATACTTATTTACTCATGATATTGGTGCAGTTGGAACTAACAGCAAGCCAGCTATTCGACAACAGCTAGGTTTAAGCTAACATCGTATCAGCTAACGTTAGGCTCAGTATCATAAAAATGCACTTTCCCTCTGATAAACAGATTGATAACATTCTCGCATTAAACAAGAGTTCACAGTCCAACTGTGTTAGGCTCACTTCAAAGAAAGTTTCACTAATGCCAGTGAACAGCGGCTAACCAGAAGCTAACAGCGGCAAAAACAGCCGTGCTTACCAACGGAAAAGTATCATTCAGTATCTTCAGTATCATTGTCATCAGACAGAGCTTCACTGACACATTGGCTTATGTCAGACTCCTTTCACAAAGTTTAAACAAACTCCTCCAAAGTAAATAGATGTGGATGATCCTCATCTGGCATATTGACAGCTGAGTTAAACAGTGGACTGAGAGCCTACCCAGGTATTGAAAGACTCTGGGTAAACTTGATGAGTACAGCTGAATATGAGGGTTTTGAGGTGGTTTGGGATAAAAAGATAAAAAAGCACAAAATATTTAATAGACACCCAATCGGTTTTTTTTCCTGATTTAAGTCACCATCCTTGTTTTCAGTTTAATGGAATAAGTATTAGAGCACCCATATCTGTGAAAACATTAAATGCATTCGGTGTGATTCAGAGCGTTCCTTTTATCACACTTCCAGTAACGTGCTTGACAAACTCATCAGTCAACACTGTAAAAAGGTCAAGTAGTAGATAGTGATAGAAGTAAATGGAACTCCACAAGTAATTATCCACAATTCATCTTCACATATGTGAAAATAATCACTCACAAAGCCCTTCCACAAATCTTGGCTTAAACACAAGAAAGTCACACCCAATAGTGGCAGCTTACTGGAGTGAAAATCAGATTCACGTCAGTGTAAAATGAAGGAATGCCTACATTTATGTGAACTTTCCTGAATTGCTATAGTTAACAAATGCTCCTCTGTAACTCCCTACAGCGTGTAAACACTCCATCAGTTCGAGACTGACATATTAACGGTACTGATCCACAGCTATTTCACTGCGGCACTGATAAGAGAGCCACCATTGCTCCACATAAATGAAATCAGGGACCATATCTCACACTGCTACATGACACATTATGAAATATAGAGGCAACCATGCAAACTGGGGTAGTTTTGTTGGCACCAAGATGTGTGTGTATATATATATGTGTGCGTATGTATGTGTGAGTGTGTGTAGGGAATGTGACAACATGGATCAGATAGCAGTGAATGCATCCCAGACTGGATTTAGAGTCTGACTGATATAAGGGTGAAAAAGGGGAGATTGTCTCAGATATTTATTGACTGCGGCGCTTGTGCAAGTAGTGTTTGGTGCTGCAAGCTGAAAAGGAAACTTCTGTGCTTTGTGTTTCCACGGTTCCAAACTTGGATTGGATTGGACTTCTTGCACACAATCTGATGGAACGACGATAACATGCATGAGATGCCCCGCAACACAATGGGCGCCGGTATCGAATTTCCTCGCAAAACATGTTGAGCCCATTTGAAGCTTGGATTGAACATTCCTGCTCAGAAGTCTGTTCCTTAAAGCCACTGATTTGCAACTTGTCAGCGGATAATTACAGTTGTCAGAGCCGCACTCGATCAAGTCAACATCCATGCGCCACCCGTTTGTGAGCGTTCGCCAAAGGATGTAAGGCCTCTGAATCCTGTCACTTGAGATTAACCCATGCCACTCTGGGTTCGCTGGTGATGGAGTAATGAATAAACTGCATGCCGTGGGGAGAACAACAGCTAAGGAGAATCGAGTCTTTTGCAGTGAGAATTCAGCATGCTATGAGGATAGGTAAGAAGAAAAATTTGCATGATTATGCTGTCGCCTTTCTCTGTGACTGAGTGTACTGCATGCAAGATATGCGCAAGCCCCCCTAGAGTAACAGCACAGTTTGTCACCAGGAGTTTACATCCTTAACAAGTCTTTGTCTGTAGTCTGACAGAGGCAAAGGCCTTGAATGGGCAAGCAGCCTGGAGAGAGACTTGATTAGATACAAGAGGCCAAAACCTTGGCAAACCTTTCTCAAGAATCTTCCTCCACGTGTCACTGAAGGAGAGAGCCTTAGGTGCGTGAATTGTAACCTACAAGTAAACACTGCACGACGGCATGAATTTATTTAGCAAAGACTTTGCATGATATTTTTCCATACATATATATTATGCAAACACACAGCCCTTCCTGCAATTCCTGATTTGCCCTCCCTCTTGAGTTTATTTCAACATCCTGCTGTTCATGAGCTAGGAAAATTGCCTCCAAGTCCCAGCATGGCCAGTTCATATTACCATCAAGTTGGTGCTCCACAAACACTTTCACAGAAGCACATACAGAATAGCGCACTGTTGCATTTGCATAAAGACAAGTTCATCAATTCCTCAACCTCTCCCGACCCCCTCTGATTTCCTGCCCAGCCACTCCTATTACCTGAAGAAACAGGAAAATGGTTATACATCCTCCATACATCTACAGTGGTGGGTGTTTGCCATGCAGTAAATGGCTGGAATATTAAATGAGTTTATTGGATGCTTCTATACAGGCGCCGCTGCAGAACTAGGACTGAATTATACATAGATTTAGAGATATGTGTGTGTGTGTGCGTGTGTGTGTGTGTGTGTGTGTGTGTGTGTGTGTGTGTGTGGAGTGGGAAAATAGGGGGAGAGAAAAACAAAGCGGCAAAGGTCTATGTAGAATCAGCTGTCAATTATGCTGGCCTCCTATTCAGCCACTCTTCTCCCTGTCTCTGGTGCCCTCTGGCAACAGCACTTGTTGAATTTGGATGTATTATTGTTTGTTCCCTCCCACCATCTCCCTCACTCAGACCCTCTGATTGCAATCGGAGTTCCAGCCTTCCGGCATTAAGTATGCAAGCCTTGCCTCATGCAGTGCGTTCACTATCAGCAATCAGCAAATGCCACCGTCTCTTACAAATTTTTTCCTATAGACAGAGTAAGAAAAAAAAGTAAAAGTAAAATGAACATGCGCAAACAGAGGAAAAAGTTCACACTGATGAGGGGGGGTAATGAAGGAATAAATACGTTAGGAACATTTAAGCCATCAGCAGCAGCTTCCTAAACCTTAAACTGTCACCTCTGAAGCTACAGGTTGTCTGAGTTTGATATTGCCAAAGGTGGCTTGCACATTTTAGCAACAGTGATTAATAATTTAACATTTAAGAGGCTTTTTGGACATTTCCTCAACATGCATCGCTTGACTACAAAGATGCACGTGTGGTACTTGACAGGTTCAGAAGGTTGATGTCTAAATCCCTTAAGGAGAAGGAAAGCAGCCTGAGAGCCTTTGGCAGTTTGCAAAGATTAAAGGCATTTTTTTTCCAGACTGATGCACAGTGTCTGTGACCTAATGAAAACATCAACGCCTGTACTTTCATCTGGAACACAGGCAGACATCACTTATGATCATAACTACAGGCTGAAAGAAGCCATGAGCTCCTACATGCAAAGTGATAAACTCAATGTGCACCTCCAACTGTGGTAGCTACAGTTGAGCCTTTTTTAAAAAAAAAAAAAAAAAACTTTGTTTCAAAGTTTCACAGTTTAGCAGATGAGAGCAGTTTGTTCTAACATGAATCATTCAGTCAATCATTCAGTGTTTCTCTAAAGCAGAACACACAGTATGAAAGGTCTCCAAGCAAAGGTGTGCCTTTAACTTCATGACTGATTACAAGTGAACATTGTAGATTTTTAAACTACTTTAAGAATAAAAGTATCTTGTTGTTGTCTTGTTCTCTTTGTTTGTGATGTAAAACAAAAAAAATTAAGCTTTCAAGTTAATTTCCAATTTACTTGGAAATTAGCTGGCTGCACTAGAGTTGCTTTTCATGAGTCACTCCTAAAAATAGCCCACATTTTTCTTATGCTGGGCTTTGGTGCAGCCCCTGATTTCATCCACTGGCTAAAATAAGCCCACTCCTAACACCCCAAAAGCCAGGTGTCATGTTTATAGCAGCCAAACTGGGAAACCTACCCAGCAAATCATGTTGTTACACTGGAGTAAGCCCATGTATAGTGGAATAAATAACTGCCTGAAATAACTGCCATAAGGGCATAGCCAAGATTACTGCTGGGCGGTGATGGGAAGTGCAGACCGAGCAGCATCTCCAACGACTGGACAAAACAAAGCAAATGTAAAAATGTTTTCAAAAAGTAACATTTTTAAAGTGCCAAATGTAGCAGTTCCTCTAGTGGCCTCTTGAAACTGGTTCCAACTGACTTTCATGTTAAATTGCTCATGGTTAAATCTTGGTACAAAATGTTTTCGTCCTCTGTAGATAGTTTCATAAAACCTATAAAACCTATACGTTGTCATCCATTAGGATATCTGCAAGGCTTTGATCAATATGCCAACAGAAGGAGCTGTAGCCCATAGTGGTCTAGTAGGCTTCACCTTAGCTAATTTAAGTCACCGAAGTGGAGCTCATGGCTGCGTTTGTGGTGTCGGTGCCCTTTTCTAAGCATTTTTAATCCAGATGTCTGACAAATAACGGACATTGCTGTGTGGTACAGCCCATTCAGTTTTGCTGAGTGAAATGTATTAGTCTGTTAGTTATGACTAATTATATTCATCCATCTGTGAATTGAATCTGTATAGTTTATGGATGGCACTCGCTACCATCAGCTTAGAACTCTTCGTCTTTTATGTGCAGTCTAAAGTGGAGACTCTGCACCCATAAATAGTAGTAGAAAATAGAAGATAGTAATAGAAATAGTAACAGACTGTGAGCTTAAGAGACCTGATTTTCTTAACTTTGGAAAGCCCCAAGCTAGCTGTTTTTCTAAGTTTCCAATCCTTTGTGCCCAGATAGCTGATAGATGCTATCAGGACCATCTAATCCTCAGCAAAAAAAAGAAAAAAAAAGTGAGTAATTTTATTTTTTGACTATTAAGAAAGGGGGCAGCCTTTTGCATGTTGCTGATGCTTTGGAATAGTAACACTGGATTGCTCGGGGCCTGATTAGCCCCAAGCAATCAAGCTTCCATCTGATGATTTAGGCCAACAACCTTTCATCCATTAATGGGGAGGCTTTCATATTGCATTTGAGTATCCTTCTGTACAGCAGTGTGGCATGCACATATCCAGAGGCCTAGCATAAATACCACTTTGATCTGCCCACAATAGAAGAGCATCTAGGGGATAATAGTGAGATCACCTCTCCAACCCCCTCTCATCTACTTTCTGGAATATCACTAGCAAGCGTCAATGAGCAAAGCGTTGTACCCAGAGTCAATAGTGGAAAAGGGCAGCACTGAAAAGAAAGCATTATTGAGTCAATGGTTTGACCATTACTGTGAGATTAGCATTGCTTGGATTGTGCGCTTCAATGCTGACTCTAAGCAAGGGTGTAAGACAGCAGGAAGAGCATTTTCTGTATGCTCCTAAAGAATAGCTAATGCCTTTGTTTTGATTAGCAGTTTGACCCCCGAGATGGACTTGGCTCACTTGTTGTAAGTGAGAGACTAGAGGGGAGCGTTGGCATTCAGACCAGATTCCTTGGCAGCCGCTTCACTCAGCAAGGATCAGCTGTCTGCCAGAACAGATTACACCGGGGATACTGACGCCGTCTCCAGAGAGTGTTTTGACAGCTGACTCTGAAAGGGTGATGTCTCATGGAAACACCAGTGTATCACAGGGAAGCAGAGTTAGTTCATATAAGTTTTAACACTGACTGAGGTATGAGGACTGCACATGGCTCTAAAGAGCATTCGCAAACAAGAACCACGACCTCCAACCATATGCACAGCTGTGTCTTGACAGGTGGGGGATAGATCAGGACCAATGTCATGGAGAAGAGGCAGGTATCTGTTCACTCAAAGGCTTGGGCAGTTCTTTTGGTGCCTACTAGGGTGGATGAGGATGGGGCATGGAAAACAAAACAAAGAGGCAGACAGGATGTTCATCCATCTTGCTCCACCTATCTAATTCAGGGTCACAGGAGGGCTGGAGCTTATTCCAGCTTTCCTAGGGTAAAAGATAGGCTACACCCTGGACAGGTCACTTCAGAGAGAAAGGATTCAAGCTTCTTGCATGTAAAGAAAAATTTGCATATAACCCAACTGATGCATTGGGGACAACTTGGGGTCCTGTGTCTTGCCAAAAGATACTTTGACATGCAGACTGGACCACTACCACTGGACCACCAACCTTCAAGGAGATATAGCCTACTGTATCACCTCATAAAACATGACTATATCAAAAAGCAATTTATGGCCATATAACACCAAGTGTATACTGCTTTAAAGACTTTTTGCCAATGGACTGACCCACACAACCATTGTGTATTTTACATTAACTAATCATATCGTTTTACCTCAGTATGATCTAAACTTCTTTAGTTTTAGAATATGAGTTGCAAGTTCTACAAATAAGGATGGATGGGTTGTGCTCACACTAGAACTCAATCCACTATGCATATGAAAGTTCTGATTGCTCAAGTAATCAAGCATTTGCTCGAAAGCCAATTGAACAGCAGTGATTCTCATAATCACCGAGTTATGTAAGTCATAACTTAAATACAGATGCCAAAGATTTGATGGTATTTGAGTAAATTTTGTATTTTCTACTGCTTGTACACACTGCATTTCAATGTATTACTTGTACAGTGTATGAAATCCTAAATTGCCTTTGACCTTCTTATATTTCTGAAAATCTGTCCAGTAGAGGGACAGCAGCTTTCCCAGTTCATGACCCCAAACTCTGAAACAGCCTACTCAAAATATTAAGGAAACAAACTCTACAGACAATTTCAAGAAAGTGACCCTTTGAATCTGGCTATTTAGCTTTTGCAGCCACTTTTTAACAATACTAATATAACTGCACAGTCATGCCTGCTGAGTTCAGCCACATTTGCTAATCTGGAAGATACAGACCATATGCATCATTGTCATATGGCCTTATACTTTAGTTACAGACAATTTTTGTATATGTCTGTGTGGATGTATGTGCTTTTATGCCTGTGAGGCCATTTGAAACGCCATATATGATACTGGGCTGTACAAATATAACAGAATTAAATTAAATTGTCAGGAAAACAAGAGATTTAAAAAGGTCTCCATGCACTCTATGACAGAGTCACTGATATTCTTTATCTTCTTCTCTTTTGTTTTTTGTTTTTTTACCAATAAAGAGGTTATTTGAGACATGTGATTTACATTAAAAAGACACATATTTAGTCTGTATACTACATGTGTGAATGTGACCATGTATCAATTTATTTATTTCATTTAAAAAGTTCAGGTGTAATTTCTCCATGTCTTCATGTCTTCCCGAGCTGTGAAGGAATGAAGGATGGCTGCTAATTAGAACGTGTAATGTGCAGCGTGCGCGTGCTGCATGACACTTTTTGCACACTGGTTTTTCAAAGCTAATCAGATCCGTGCTGAAGTGGAGGGCACGCTTACAAGACGCAGGACGCCTCCTGCGAATCACAGAGCACGGCAGAAATAAAGTTAGATAGGTAGAGAGAGAGAGAGAACGATACGACAAGGAGGTGGACACACCTGTCTGCTGGAATGGCGTGACCTCAACTACTAATGAATAGAGAGCTCAAACACAGCCAATTAGTTGCGGCGCTTGTTAAAACAGCCACTTTTACACTTGCTGTGTCAGGATAGATTGGCCTTTCATGGCTGCTTTGGGGATATTGATATGGCTGCTGACAAGTGCAATAAAAAGGGAAAATGCTTTGGGGCTAACCAGTCCCACTTCTTTTCTGTAGTACTTTTGTTTCAGGCGTCAAACGAACTAGGCTCCGCTGGTTAAACCGTAAGTAATCTAATGCTTCGGTGCTTCTTTTTTAGGTTTTTGGGGGGGGTTTTGTTTTGTTTTTTTGCTGTTGTCCCATTTTGTTTTGCTTTTTGTCTTTGACCAGCTTTTTTGAGAGAGGGTGAGAACAAAGAGGTGAAGGAGGGAGTGGCGATCATGCTTGAGAAAGAGAAATAAACCAGCGAATGAGAGATCAGCAGGGTTACAGGGTGTCGCTGTGAGGCACTGCAGAGCTGCAAATCCACAGGAATAGATGGGAAGATGGGAAGCAGCAGGTTGAGTTGATGAAGGATGGGCTGATAAGGAAACAGGAAGAGAAGAGAAGAGAGGTAGAATTGTGCAGACTAACATGCAGAAACAGAGTAAGCTGGAGAGGACTTGGCACAGTAAAGGGCGGATGGAGGCAGCGCCGTGGTGAGATGCCTCGTGGGAGAATGACACATATCTTATCCCCCAGAAAGTGAAGGAGAGGGGCCAGACAACCCTGCTGATTGACTGGCAGCGTCTCCGCCTGTCTTTCACCATCTTCTCATATTCATCAACACTGGCTTGGCTCCCTGCAATGGAGCCAAGGGCAGAAAGCTAGCAATGCACAATGAGATTCACCCACACGAAGCTTCTGTATGCCAAACCACTGCGCCACTTGAAAAAGAAGCCTTTTAAAACACAACATACCTGGCTCACAGTTCTGTTTCAATACGCATCTGCGTTCTTCTTGGCAAGACATCTGAGAGCTGCGTTAAGCACTTCTGATATAAAACAAACAGCATTAAAGTCACCGTCCCCTCAGTGAAGGGGTTAAAAAGCAACATAGTACATTTTTTATGTCATGGAGAAAAGAAGAAGAAAAAATGTTGCTGGTGCAGTCAGGGGGAAAAAAAAAGGTTTTCCTTGTTTCAGTTGCTGCTCACTGACGTAGCTGAGTCACAGAGGAGATAAACATGCTGCCCCCCACCCACCCCACATCTTGTTGTGTCCCAAATGTAAATATGCGGTTATTAATTACTGCATGGCCTCTGCTGCTGGATTCAAACATCCTGAATACAGTGGCAGAATGACTCACCAGATTGCCGCTGTCCAAGGTGCTGCCAGAGAGAATACATCACACTTCTCAACACTGCAGCCCAAAACTGGCAGATGAGAGGTTGGTGTGATGACATTGCACTCTCGTGGTCATTTCACGTATTACTGTGTCATTCATATAGGTCTACATCACCATCTGGTGGCCAAAGGACAGAATGCATTTACATTCTTTCACTTTTAGCCGTTCTGTACATTACTGTTAAAAAAAGAAGAGGTGGTGTGTATATGTGTGCCTTGAGATAATGCATTTAAGAAGACTTTGTTGATAAACACCTGGAGGAATGGATATCAGAGAGGTAGATTTATGCATATGCAGTTTTAGGCAAAGTCAAATCTACAGAGGACCAAAATTGTACCTTACTTTATTTATTTATATAGGACTCTTCACACAATAAGAACCACAAAGTGCTTCACAATAATATAAAACAGATATACATAAAACAGCACAATCGAACATACAGCACAAATCTAGTTAAAGGCCAGTCTAAATAAATGAGTCTTAAACTCCTTTAAAAGAATAAATGCAATCAAGACAACACAATGATGGAGGCAAGGCATTCCACCGCTCTACAAGATCTATCTCCTCTGGTCTTAAAATGTGTTCGTGGGACTACCAACAGCCTTCGATAAGATGATCTCAGGCCGCGAGAGGCAGCATGTCTGGTTGTACTGTATACTGGGTAGTACTGGGGGAGACCCCCTTTTGCTTTCAGAAGTGCCTTAATTCTACTTTGGTGTAGATTCAGCAAGGTGATGGAAATAATCCTCAGAGAATTTGGTCCATTTTGTGAGGATAGCATCACACAGTCACTGCACATTACAGAGGTGCTCTAATAGATTGAGATCTGGTGACTGTGGAGACTGTGGAGGAGGAGATTTGAGTACACTAAACTCATTTTATGCTCAGGAAACCAGTTTGAGGTGGTTGCACTGTGATCACAAAGGGGATGCACATGGTTAGCCACAATATTCAGGCAGGCTGTGGTGTATAAATGTACAAAGTCAGCATGGACCTCCACGTGTGTGAAGAAAATATCTCACACACCACTACACCGCCAGCAGCAGCCTGAACCATAGAAGCAAGGTGGGATGGATCTATGCTTTCTTGTTTTTTACACCAGATTCAACCCTACCATCTGTAGCTTCAGTTCTTAGCTGACAGGTGTGGCACTTGGTGTGGTCTTCTGACATAGAGGTGCTCTTCTGCATACCACTTGAATTTGAAAGCAAATTGTCATCTTGTGTCAGTAACACAAATTAGAATGGGTTATTTGTTTTACTGTTGCCTGACAATCAGCTGGAAGCCATCTAGCCATTCTCCTCTGACTTCTGTCATCAACAAGATGATTTTTCCCAGAAAACTGCTGCTCACTGGATATTTTCTCTCTTTCAGCTCTTTCTCTGTAAACCCTAGAGACGGCTCTGTGGGAAAATCCCAGAAGATCAGCAGTTTCTGAAATATTCAGACCAGCACATCTGGGACCAACAACTACGCCGCATTTAAAAGTCACTTAAATCACCTTTCTTCTCCACTGTGATTCTAACTTTGAATTTCAGCAGGTCGTATTGTCTATGTCTACGTGCTCATGTGCACTGAGCTGCTACTGTGCGATTGGCTAATTAGATATTTGAGCAAGCAGCACTACCTAACAAAGTGATGGGTGAGTGTGTGTGGTCACAGCCACAAGGCAGTATATTATAATATGGTGACATCATGAGTCCACGTCCCCTAAACACAGTCCCTGTTTGTTTTGAATGCTACTGTTTCATATTTTGATCCACCAGACGTTTATATTGTTATTTGTTGTTTGTAATTGTCGGCTTGGCCTAAAGTCCTCAAATGTATAAATATAGAGTTTCCAGTCATTAAAAAAATGTAACATATGAACTTGCCTTTGGCTGCCAAAACCTCAAATACAGGTTCAAACCTGATTGTAAGCCTTGAAGGCAAAATCAGTACACCATTATCATAGTCATTATCTGCGATGGCACATTAGTCATCTTTGTATTCCTGTTCTTTCATCCTTCAAAAAACACATTTCAAAGTGACAAACATCCATTTTGCAAACTGCCGAGTGAAAATGCATGACTTTTTTTTTTTTTTTTTTTTTTTTTGGATTGTGCATAGTCTTAAAAGATGCTAAATCCCACTTTGAAAATTAAATGGTTTCGCTCTGAAACACCAGAGAATGATATGCAGCCGAGTAGCCTGTGGGGAGTTACTGCGCGGAAACACACGTTCTGCATTCGACAGAGACAATTGATCAAAACAGACTAATTAATGTATGTGTTTTACATATATTCATTTCCGTATCAAATATTAATGAAAATAAACGTATTTGTTTTACAAATGAGCACAAGGCTATCAAATATTTCAGACACACTTCATTAAAGATACAGAGCCGAGAGCGAACATGCATTTTTAAAGGGCCGCGATTCACAATGGCGTACTCTCCAGAGCTGCCTGCTCAGTAGTGTGGCCTAGATTGGGCAGAGTGCTCCGAGACATCAAGGTCTTCTCATGGAAGGACCTAAACCTTTTGGCATTTTTCTCTTGCACTTTTTGAACCTATCATAAAAGTAGTGACTGGGCTTTTGATGTCCATTTTAAAGCAATTCAGTTCAGCTTCCATCAATGAGTTCGCTATAGGCTACTTTCTTCTACACGCGAGCATAGAGGATTGTGTATAATGTGGACTGTGAAGCAACAGTTGCTTCTTTATTAGATTCACTTTGGTCAAATTAATTGCAAAAGCCCTGCCTTTCGCCAAGGTTAGAATATTCTCCTTTTACTTTACGCCTTTACACACCTCTCAGATTAACCCGGCGCAATTCAGCAGCACAGCACTGAAATCCGCAATCCCCAAGATGACACTGACTTCACTCAGCACTCATTTAACAACTTCAACAAAAGTCCACTTACAAACTTCACGAAGGAACAGAAATGTTTGAAATATGGCAGCCAAGTATGAAACAGAGTGAATAAAGTAAACTTATACAGACAAGGCTGCTAGAGTTCCAACTCTCTCCCATTACTGTTCATAAAACAAGAAACAGATAACAAAAAAAAGAAAATATGGAGGCAATGGCAGATGATGTAGAAAAAACAGATGAATGTGCCTTATGCTTAACACAGACCTTAAAGTGACGGCCGTAACAACCCCCAGTCCAGATGTTGGCGCTCACACAAGCCCATTTGGCCAGCACATGATAAACAGAAGCAAACACAAGCAGAAATACAGATTTATTTATTTTTTAAATAAACCAAGACCAGACAACAGAAAGCTGCAAAGTTTTGTTTATTTAAATTTTCCTGAAAGACACGTCATTCATTGCAAGACATGAAACACTAAATGGACTCCTTACTCTGCTTTAAAAGCCCTTTAAACAGTGCTTTAAGAGCAATGCCCAAGGATACTTTGGCATGCACATTAGAGCAGCCAGGGATTGAACCTCCGATCCTACGTTGGTTGGAGGTTAAACCCCGAACGAAGTAGGGCACCCTACTTCGTTTGTGGTTTTCTGTGGTGGCTTTCAGACTATGTGTGTATGGGTTGGGGTCAACTGCCAATTCTAATGTGAATGTGAGTGCGAATGATTGTCTGTCTTTCTGTGTTAGTCCTACAACAGACTGGCGATCTATGACAGCCCTGCAAAAGCTATAGTAGGAAGTAGTAGTACAGTATTGTAGTTCAAGGGGGCAAAGAGGGAATTCACCTCTTCTGGTTCTATTTTCAGGCTTTGGACAGGCCAGGCTGTGATGGAGGACTTTGGTCAATAGCAGGTTTTTTTTTTTTTTGACCCGATCGGGTATGAGGTAGTATAAAAAGCACAAGAAGAAAAATAATCCATATGCGGCCTAAGACAGGGTGATGGAATGGAGGCTGTGAGACTGTGGTTTTAATCCCTCCCCTCAGTGTTTCAAGGATCTCATAGACACATGTAACATGCCCGATCTCCTTTGGTGGAAAGGGAACGCAGTAGAACAAAGAGGGGGGAAGGGGCTTTCTATTTTCAAATTCTGGCCTACTGCTTTAGCGTAACCAGTTCACATTTCCCCTGAATCATACAACAAGCAGAGAAATGTACATACCTGCTGGCGTGATTGTCGTTTTTTTTTTTAAAAAAAAAAGGTTAAAAATATTCCAAGTTGGAGAAATAATAAAATGAGGGGTTGGCAAAGGTGTTTTCCAACATCCTGCAGGGTTCATCAAAGTCATGCTGTTACAAACTAGTTGAAGGTAACAATCAACAAATTACATAAAACCAAGCAGCTAAATGAAATGCAATCGCTGCTGATAATTGCTATAACACCCGTTTTGTTTTGGCTTTTCTTTTCGCTCCTGAGCCATTTTCAAATGCGTGTGAAAATCAAGAGTGATTTTAATTTTAAGTCTCACATTTACCCAAACTAAATAATTTAATCAATCAATCGTCATCAGATTTACATAAAAACGCATCTCATTTGTTTGCCTCACAGCAGCTCGATCTTTGCCTCAGATCCAGAGGCACTGTGGGGTTTGGTATCTCTACGTGGCCACCTGTCAGCTTGATGCTTTTTAAAGCTTTCAGCGCTCCGTGTTATCCATAGCAACAAACACTGCGACGTCATTCGGTACTTCGTGTCAAAAGAGTGTGAAAGGGTGAGGTGTTTTTGAGCAGTGCTAAATAAAAAGTGAAGTGAGGGTGGCGTTTTGTATCTGTTACCTTCATACAGAGCGCACTTTGAGAAAATAACATCTGATCTAAACTTACCCAGATTTCAAGGAACAAGGCAAGTGGGTGTCACTCGAAGTATCATCATCTTCATTGGTGGATCTTTGGCTTTCTGATAATCATAATATTGATATCAGGCCTCTGGGTGGCCCATGCCAACTGTCCTCAGATTGTCTTTATGGCTGTTTGAGCACAAAGCGTTTGGGGCTTTATTGCACATTCTCACTGGTCCACTCCAGTTTCTGATCAGCCTGTGAAACTAACCTTTAGGGTATTTTAAGACAAGTGGCCCCAAATTGTGATGATGGTGTGATGATGTCAGACTCAGACAAAACTACATGAGTGTTTCTGGTGCTAAGGAAGAAGCACAGGGCAACAGGATTGTGCCTTTGTGCCCAGCAATGACGACATTCTGAGTCATTTATCAAGTGGTTGCAACCTTTTTCCTTGTGTGTAACAATCAGCCTCTTGCACGACACTTTCCTGTGCTCTTATCATAGATTTGGAAGTAAATGACGTCCATATTATTCAAAGCAAGCTATGCACGGAACAAGGAACTGGCAATACAGTCTAATTAGCTTGCTGTAGGCAGTCGCAATAACTGACATACTCCATTGATGTCAGTGTCAGCAGAACATCAATGTCAGATCACTTCATTATTCCAATTTCCTCACCGAGTACTCTTAATAAGTGTTTAAATATAAACAGAATCATGTTTGCAGAGAGAACTATTATGTATGTGGTGAGGAAAAACATATTATACAGGAAAAGATTATATAATATTAGCAAGTAAACCAGCTTCAGTGACTTATCATGGTGACAGATGAGTTTCCTCTTGGTAACTATCTTGGGTAACGTGTGATGTAGAGGAGATGGCGTGTGAAAACGTTGTTAATAACTTCTTTAATACATTAACAAGGAACGCTCTGAGGATGATGGAGAGGGGGGAAGCAGCTCTGACCATGTCCGGTCTAATAAAACAGGCAAGCTGAGCAGGTGCAGGCTCAGCAGCATTTTCATATTAGCATCGATGAGAATGTCTGAATGTAATATGTTTAATCAGCTGCTTTGCCAACACTAGATATTCATTTTTCATTCATATTTTTAAACCTCCCTGAAGATAGCTGTTGACAGTTAACCATGTCACACATTGCTGAAGCCTTTTAAATTCAGCTGATTTTTGTTATAATAAATATATATATATATATATAATGATTATATATTATTATTATTATTAGTAGTAGTAGTATTAATAATAATTATTATTTTTTTAATCAAGATGTAGGTCTGTGTTTCTGAGCTTATGTATAACCACTACAAACATGTGACTTAGAGAATATGATGATGGACAGTAAGTATGATATGAAGTATTCAAAAGGAGCTCAAGCTTCCACGTGTAATAGTTATATGAATCCATTTAACACTGATGGGGAACATTTTTCTCCAGAATAATCGTTTTTACTTTTGCTATCTTTTGCTTAGTTTTCCAGTAATACAGTTTTATGTGTACTGAGGTGTTTCCATTGTGTTTAGTGCTCCTTTTTCTAAGGAATGGAAACTTCCAGCACTTGCCATTTTTAGGTAATAGTAAATGATTTTTGGCAACATGCCCATGTAGAGTGCAGACAGGCACAAGTCTGTTTTAAGTCATGTTTTAATCTCATCCAGTTTGTGTTGTTGCAAAGGTAAAAAGTGGAGGAAGAGACGCATTGCAACTACCAATGAACTGTCGTCGCTCTCAGCGTGAGTGGAACGACTTCACTGCTCACGCCGTGACACCGTTTCAGCAGCAGAGGGGGCACTTTCAATTGTTTGAGGTATTGGCAGGAGTCGTGATTACCACTTGAGATTGTGAGTCATCGCTCGGTACCTCGGTGTCCTGTGCTTTCCACGTGGTGCTGACTCACTCTCAGATGGGGAAAGGACACGGAGGAGTTCCTTTGACAGACATGTCTAATGAGAACATACTGTCTAGGAAGCACTGATTGTGTTTATCACTAAGTGCGAGGTGACAGACGGCGCTGTTGTTCAGTTTAAAAAAAAAAAGGGGGGGGGGGGGGCGCAAAGATGACATTTTGCTTTAAAGATCTAAATGTACCAAATAAAATTTAATTTTTTTTTTTACCACATGACTAAACAGATACCCACATATGAAAGAATATGTAGAATGTGCGGGTAGGCAAAGTGTGTATCAAAGCCATTCTAAAAGCAAGTCTCACCTCAGCACCTATGTTTGTAACACCTCTGTGCACTTGTCATTTCAAGTAAAAACATAAAAATACATGTACAGAATCACCAATCAGATCACAGAAAAGACAAAGAAAAAAAGCTTTTAAAAAGCTTTCCGCAGCCCTGGGAGAACTTCCACCACCTCTACTGTTACAGAATTGTTCCATAGATTTCAATTCCAGATCCTTGGAGTGTGATGCGTCTCATGTATGCCTCTGGAAGTACTGACTCATCCTGGATGGCACTGTCTGACATTACATTTCAAACCCACTGACTGTTATGTGATGATTTTAAATGCACACCATCTTCATACCAGAACTTTTAACAATGACTGGCACAGGAAGTAGGAAGTTTTGGTTTAGATATCCTGTGATATCCTGCTGTATCCAAGTGTGTCATACTTTAGCATAATGAAGCAGGTATTTCACAAAGCACGGGTAAGGAATCAAGTATGGGTAAAGAGGGATCGGGGGTTTGTCGGGACTGCAGCTGGACCCTTCCCCTGATATCAGCCAGATACACAGGAAGACCAGAAACACTGGCCACTGCCCCCAGAGGGAGAAGGGTCAGGCTGCAGCCTTGCAAACCCAACGAGACAACCGCACAATCCAACAGGATGTACAACCCCCCCTGAACTTTATTCTAAGCCGTCAAACACAAGGCCTGGGGGCCAGAACTGGTGCAGCTAAGTCTCTAATTCAGTCACTGAATGGTTTTAAAAAAAAAAGTGTGGAATTTTTCACTTTTTCCTCATACATTTTCCAGCTTTTCCTACTTCTAAAGAACAAAGTAACTTACTAATAAAGAAATTAAGATTTCTTTTTAAATGCATATTATATAAAGATATCTCAGGGATTGTGTAGGTGAAACGTCTTCACACTGACTTCCCATTTAAGCTCAAAGTACGTTGCATGTGGCCCAAGAGATGAAATTAGTTAGACTTCACTGCTCCAAACAAAGGAAACCATGCATTCCCATGGTTTCCTTTTAGATGGATCTCTTACAAGCTCCTCTGGTTGAAGTGAACTTTTAGGACAGTGGCATTTAGGCAGGGACTTCTTATCTGCCCCAAGCACCATACGAAACACCCATTTCACTACACATCACGCCCGTGCCCACTCAGATTGTGACAACTGACAACCTTGGGGGGGGGAAAAAAGAGACAAGTTTGCTTTTTATTTGAATTTATTTATCTTTAAAGAACCAATATGAATTGGGGATGTTTTCAAAATGGGTACAATGATAAAAAACTGACCACTTTCATTCTTCTCCAGCTTGACTTTCAGATTGAATCTTAGGCTCTGTGTAAGAGTTTAAATATGCATACCTGTAAAAAGTCCTATTGTAGCCCCAGAAGGGAGAGAGAATGAAGTTACAAGTACCTGTTGTAGTTACATTTTTGTTTTTTGTTGTTGTATTTTTTTTTTTTTGTTTGTTTTTTGTTTTTTTAAACGGCCTGGATGATAATCTGAAGTTTGTGTGTATGTGTGTGTAGGACACTCAGCAGGGTTTGGCGGACATATCTGAGGTGGACTGATTATTGCACTCCAACAAGATTTAAAGAAAAAAGAAAAAAGAAAAAAAAAAAAAAAAGGAAGAAGAAAAAAAAGAGAAAAAGACATGGCTCTCAAATGGATAAAACTAAAACTATTGGATGACAAAGTGTCCTAGCCCCTGCCAAACTCTTAACTGCCACACATATATCTTGTGAATAAATATTACAGACATATTCAAACTCAGTGACCCCCTAAACTGAAAGTGACATTAAAGCAAGTGAAGGGTAAGAAGAAAAAACATTACTGCATTTTTCAGGTGAACCTTTGAGTTTTGTGCAAAAAAGACAGACAGTCACAATGTGTGTTTAAAAAAAAAAAAAGGAAAGAAAAAAAAAAAAAAAAAAAAAGTATGTCGTTCTGGCCCAATTATAAAATATCAATAATTAGTGGAAATCAAAATGAGAATATATAATTTCATCACCACATTTGTGTAAAAATAAACATTCACAAAAAATGGAAACTGTTATCCCATGATTAAAACTGGAACAAAAACAAAAGTAAAATAAAAACCCCATAAGAAACAGGATGGACTCAAGTTGAAAAATTCTGGCCCGTGGTTGAACAGTATAAACCGGGTGGCGGGCCTATCTGTGTGCTTTAACCTTCCATTCATTGGTTCGGCTGGTGGATCCCCAGATCTGGATTCATTCATTTGATCACTCGCTTCCTTCTCAATTAACCATGACTCAGTGTTAACAAATCATCACAATAATTACTGATAGCACTCTCCGTGTTTTGTTTTGTATTTTCTTTTTAAATCTCTCCCGTTATCGGAAGATTCCCCACTAGATGTGCATAAGAAAGACGCACTGACAGGCAGCCTACTGCACGCAGCAGTTGTGGCCATTGGTATCCTTGAACCGCAGACGCATTTTGGGTCTGTATTTCTCGAGGTAAAGAAGCTGTTTGGAGTTGAAGGCTCCACGTCTCTTCCTGTGAAAACCAGAAAAGAAGGAGAGGCCATTTAAATAACGTGACTACAAAGAATGCAGCACATTAAAACGTGACGGTGATTACAGGAGTCATAAAAGATTGACAAGCATTTTCAAGCGAGTCAGAACTAGTACTTCTGAATTCCTAGAACTCCATCTTCTACTTCGGCGTAAGGGCTAAAAGTGGGAATTTCTCAGTGACTCAAGTGTACTGTCATTGGTCTAGATGGGATCACATGATGTTTTGGTGCAGCACACGCAACTGGCATATTTAAAGCAAACACAACACACCTATGTAAACAGCAGACATTAAAGAAGGACTGTCATTTACACAGCTAATGTCAAATAGCTCTTAAAAAAAAAAAAAGGAAAAAAAAAAAAAAAAAAAAGGATAAAACAAAACATGTTAGCATTTCCTTTCAACTGCTTGGGCCATCCAAACACAAAAAAGTAATTAAGATTAAGCAAGATTACAGGAAATAACCACCAAGTGAATTGTTATAGTTTACTGGATCCTATCTTTGGGCACAGAGCAGCAAATGCTGGTAATGTGGGTGAAAAGCACATATTAATCAGGCATTTCAGTCCACCTCACTTGTCAGGTTATCTAAATTAAAACAGCATAAAAATAGGTCCCTTTTAACTCTGATTATCATGAGTCCATAGCTCTGTTCACAGCATCCTTCAACTTTTTGTTGATAGCCCAAATGTTGCTATGCTATCAACCAACTCACTAATACAGTGCATTAGCTTTCCAACCAGGAAAGGAAAAACAAAAAACAAAGTTCTGAAAGCACCTTCCTCCCAAAAGGACCTGTGATATCACCTAGCAGGAAAAAAAAAAACAAAAAAAAAAAAAAAAAAAAAAACACAACGTTCCATGACTCTAAATCCCTCCAACTTAAATGCATTTAATCATTTCTTATGTTTTTATGAGGTCTGAGTTTTCAGTATCAGCACACCTTGTGTCTGATTTACACTGCAAGTCTCTTAAAAGGGCAATAATCTTTGATAAGACTTGGCCTCCTTTTATGGTTCTAGTACAAAAGCAAAGCGTATACTTACTGTCTTATGAACTGCACAGCATCCTCATACTTCATCCCACACTCAATGAGGGCTAAGGCCACCAAGACTGGAGCTCTGTGAGGTGAAGAAATCCAGTGGACCGCCAGTTCAAGCAGACAGAGAGCATCCAAGGAAGAAAGAAGGAGAAGAGAAGATTAAATGCCAAGAGTCACATGGTTCCACAGTAATACGGCGGTGAAGGAATGAGAAAGGGGCGTTTAAACCTGAAAAAGAGGCCTGGGAACTCAACAGGGGTGCACAAGTTCACTGTTGCCCTGCTGGGGCACTGTGCTCACACCCTGAGCCTCAAACACAAAAATAACTGATGAGTTACAGTAAAAGGCTTCTCCTTTCTCACAACAGGAGATAGGGTGAGAAAAGACAAACATAAACACTTTCCAGACCACTCGGCAGGTTAGAGCTCAGTGCTGACAGCAGTTGTTTTAGTGGCTTTTTTCTCACATACAATTCAAGACAGACAGAATGTGAGAATGTTGTGTGGACTCTGTTAAAAGGCGGCACATAAGCCTTCAGTGTAGGAGGCAGCAGTTAAGTGTTAGCCTGTGTAAAGCAGATCACACTGCAAGGCAGAAAACTCATATGACTGCAGTAAACAAAGTACAGGAAAGAAGGAGAGGAGACGTAGTCAGAAAATGCCAGTCTAACCAATATTGGGAATTAGAAAGTCTCTGGAATGCCACAGCAATGCAAAACGCTAGAAGCCATTGAGAGCAGATTGGCTAACTCTGCACTTGTGGTCAGGAAAGACATTTTCACACAAACACCCCCCACGTCATGTGCTTCTGCCTTATTTGTTTTCACACTTTGTGTTGTTATTCAGCATAACTTGTTTGTAATTCACTGTCACACTGGTTTCTGACTAAGAAGTGTGCATATCTTCGCCTCTGGAACCTCATGACTAGACAGAATGTATTCGAAAGCTAGAGCTTTCCCCCAGAAGCTGTGCCCGGCTGTTGTAACTAACGATAGTGCTCTGTAAAAAGACAATCAGCTGCTTAAATGATCTCTAACAGGAGAAGAAAAAAGGAGACAATCGTTTGAGTTACTAAATGAATCACTAATGAGTATTGAGGATTCAATTCTGGAGGTGGGGGTGAGAGGAAAGACCAGCCAATGCTGTGTGATCAATAGTGAAGAAACAACAAGTGAATGCTTTCTCTGACCACATCTCTCTGGAGCTACTGTTAATACCGCAGCAATGAAATGGTCCCTGGTCACGCTAACCAGATTACTAACAGGGCGGGAAAAAACAAAAGGATGAGACACTGGGTCAAATGGGCTGCGTTACACAAGGGACAGGCTGTGTTGCTGCCTTGGAAATGGCACGTCTAACTTTGAGAACAGATGTCTCAGTTAGCTCTGCCGCCACTTTGATATGGACCCAAATAACCGCCTTCTAACCCTCTAACTTAAAACATACCACTACATTTCTCATTTATTGCACGCAGGACTAATTTTGGCACATAAGAAAAAAGGGTTTTGGTGAAAAGGAGGCCAACTGTACACCATACATACCGTCCGAGGCCTGCCACACAGTGTACGGCAATGCAGCAGCCGGGTTGCTCTCGAAATTTGGTGTTGAGCAACTTGAGCCAGTTATCCACGATCTGGGTGGGAGGAGGGGCACCATCATCAAAAGGCCAGTCCTAAAGCAGAAAACATCAATCATCATCAAATAACCTAGTTGAACAGCACAAACATCCAGTAAGAGACTGCCGCAAAAATGTATGTCAACACTTACCAAGACCTGTATCCCCTCTTTCTCTACTGGAGCCTTATCATAGGTGGCGTCACAAACTCTAACCAGAGTGTTCACCTCAAATTTTTTCAGTTCCTGGCAGAAAAAGTGAAAGGGAGCATTTGAGACAGAGCCCTGGCAATCTGATAAACAGCTATAACACAAACGCAAGCATACCTCGGTGAACTTGTTAAGTGTGGCATTGGTGGGGTTGTGGGTGATGAGGAACCTCATGCACTCGTAGACAATCTCAACTGCAGCGGGGCGGTTCATGTTGGCGAGACGGCTTTAAAAAACAATTACAATACAAAACTCTTACAAAACAAAAGCGACTTTTGGCTCAGAAGTCAGCAAAAAAAGAAAAGAAAAGAAAACCCCCCAAAAAACTGCTAGGAAACGTATGTTTTCATGTAGGGTAGAATAAATAAAAATGACAACACGTGGAGGGGGGTCGCTCAGGAGGACAACAGGTATTCACTATGGGATGATGTACACAGAAGGATAACACAAAAGAAAAGAAAAAAAAAAAACTAGTCCACAGTACTTTGGGATGTTTAAAAAAAAAAAAAAAAAAAAAAAATACAAAACCAAAAAAAGTTAATAACAAAAAAAATAAAATAATAACACAAGAAGATGAGGAGACTATCCAGGAGTCATCCAATCAGTTTACCCCATTCAGGAGAGCTGTTTGTGATTGGCTGTTCAAGAAGAAAGTAGAAAGCAAAGGTTTTTCGTATCGGTTGGGACAGGGCAGAGCAATCAGGCCAAGGGCTACGCAATATCCCAGAGGGCCTTTGGGAAAAGTCAGCAGTTCCTAGTGCGCTGGCAGTCAGGGGGGTTTCTGGGTAGCGTAGTCCCTCGGGGGGCGGCCGATTCACTTCTCCACAGAGGTGAGGTGCTGTGCCTGGCAGAACTCTCCGCTCACACACGCCATATAGGTACGGCTCAAGTCAACACAGAAACCCTGTGAAGAGAACACAGAAAGGGAGACTTAAATGTAACAAAATCGCACACAAACAGCACCCATTTATTTCAAACAGATAACCAGTGTCTGCACAAGCAGGAAGCCACTGATTCAGGTCGTTACAGAATATGATACTTGTTAAATTTGCACATCTGCAGCTGATTAATAGTAATAACCACAATACATTTTGCATATCATGATTATATTTGACTATTAGTCCGGAGATTAAGTATACCACATATGTTGACTTTTGAGCACTGGGTGGACAACAGTACAGATTAAAGGAGCCTTTAATAAACCAGATATAAATCTGCAATTTCAGTTTATACAAGATTATTTTTCCTCCCCATCAAAAAGGCTTTCTATAATAACTAGGGATATATGACTACATTAAACAAGTGATTTTAATTAACAACAAACTAAAAAGGTCAAAGTTAAACATCTTCAAACATTGTTGAATGTTTTACGGAAACCACCAAAACTGCTGATCACATTCTTCAGTGCCTCCAACAGCATTTTAAAAGCTGCTGAAATGTGTGGCACTTTGCAGCCTTGCACAACACTGTTCACACGCACAATGTCAGATTAGTTCACCAAGTGTGGTTAAGTGAACCGTGCTAGCATCAGCATGCCTCTTTCCTTGCAGGTTAGCTGCCACACACTTCTGCTGAAGTTAGGCTATGTCAGATTAAACTACATACAACAATTTAGATCAAAATAACAACGCCAGTGTACTAGTTTGCACGTCTGTTCTTCCACTCACTCCACTTACTCATTTACAAATCCCAATAGCAGAGTCACAGGTGGCAGGTGACTACCCAGGAGCCCAGACTCATACATACAAACCATTAGTTAATCCAACAAGTATTTCTGAATCTAACCAACAACACCACCACCACCATTACTGAAGTGTCTAGCCAACAAGCTCACTTCCCTAATAATTAAAGGCATACATTTCAGTCTTGATTAACTGAAACATGATCTGCGGTCTGCTTGTAGTTGTTGTCAGTGTTTTCACTTCTCAAATATCAGCTTCTGGAATTTGTAACATAAAAGTTGTTCCATGCTGTAGAGGTTTACACATTCACAGAAGCAAAAGATCCTATTTTTGATTCCAGGGGTAGACAAATCCCCTGGGGCTGCATCAGGAAGGTCACCTGGTGCTAAAAATTCAAACATGTGGTGCTACTTGCTGGAATGACCCCCTGTGAATAACAAAGCAGCTAAAAGTAGCTTTAAAAGAAACAAAGCACAACAACAGTGTATAGACACTCAAAAATCCCCATCATGACTGTTTCTACCTTCCAGCCAGTTAATCCTGCAGTGAAATGACAGCACCTTTGGATTACATCACTGTCAATTCACCACCTGTCACCGAAATGGAAAACTAATAATATTCACAGCATGGAGTGCAGACACTTCATAAGAGTGTCTTTCAGAACAGGTAATGTCTGGCCTGTAACTAGCCACGGAGCAGTCAGCTGAACTGTGCCAAGTCCTTGACAGTCTAAACCCAGCCGCCACAAACTGGCTGGAACCGTCTCAGAGCAATATGAGAGAGAGGTGGGGAGGTAGCATTTAAAAACAAAACAAAAAAAAAGGCAAGAGCTGACTATCTCTACACCTACCACACACCAGTGTGTGTGTGTGAGTGGGCGTTAGCTAAAGAAAAAAGGGCTCGGACTTTAGCACCATGTCACAGGCAGTAGTCACAAGGTGCGGATTAACGGGTGGGCAAAGCTTCAAACAGCCCCAGCATTTCAATCCCACGCTCCCCCTTTTATAAAAACTTCTTTTGAATGAAACAAGACTCTGTACTCTCAGCTGCTTTATATAATACATTCAAATATTAAATAAATTGAGTGACAGCTTTTTCCATCTTTAGCCAGTCTCAAGTCAACCAGTCTGATATGTACTATCAACCACACCGCCACTACACAAGAAGTGTGTCAACCCATGGAACAGCTGCAATGGCACTCAAAGCAGCCTTGACTTTGTTTGCGCCTGTGTGTTGGTGTGCGATGGCCAAGATCATCTGTGATGCCTTTAATTACCACCACTGAGCCCGACAGAAAAGAGTGTGTCATGGCTACAATCTGACAACTGAAGCCTGGACAAAAGTCGGGCAGGCTTCTAAGGTTTTTTTCCATCAGCTCCTAATCCTCCAGAAATGAAAAGGACAGATAAGTGGAGAGACGGGGCAGCTAGCATGTGCTTTTCACCTGTGAAACCTGACTGAAAAGGAGGAGAGCAGACTAAGAGACTGAAAAAAAAAAAAAGTAAAAAACCCCACCAAAGAACAAAAGAACCAGACATGCACGCAAATACACACCAAGGACACCACAATGACAGCTTATGCTAAAAAGATGAAAAGCAACTGGATTGTGGATAGCTGCCCAGATGGACCAAGTGACTTCATACAGTCTGTGCTCCAAATGCTGCCACAAGAAGGGTTACAAAGGGAGGGAGGAGGGGGGGGCAGATGGGAAACCCGATTTTAGAATTAACACAAGTGTATGTGAACTAAAGCACCTCAGGGCCAGGTGCAGAACATGAGGTGTGGCTAAGCAGCAAGTATTACGCTAAATGCAGTCTCAGTCGAGCTAAATTCTGGCACTTCATGTTTTTGTTGCAATCCCTTCTCACCGTACTCACTACCTAGAGCTGTAATGATTACATAATTCACTTGTTGATTGACAGAAATCTGCTATTCTGTTTGTACGTTTCTATTTGATTTAGATTCTATTTGTGCCGTACGGTCAATAGTACACACAGGCAGCTTTGTTTGTGCAAATAAGACCAGTGCATGTGCTTTTTAAATGAATTATTAAGTCATCATTCATAAGTTCTTCCTCTGAATATTTTATTAACAAAGCACTTTGTGATCAATAAACAACAACAATACAATGAGCAGCGTAAGGTGAATTCCAACGTCATCGTTATAGGGGATGTCGGCACAGGAAGCAATTCCAGGCCTGAGACCACAGAAAGTCTCTGACATAAGGTACATAAAGCAAAAAATAAATAAATAAATGAAAAAATGAAGGGGGGGGGGAAAAAAAAAAAAAAAGTGAAAAAGGCAAGGGTCCTGTATTGAATCTTCTAAACTTTGAGGTGAAAACAAATGACAGCAAACGCACAAACTTTCAACTCAAACCCAATAGCCATACCTGGCTATTTGTCACCTATTCATAAATTGCCTTACATAACAGAAGATAAACAGGAAAGTAGGAAAGATGAAGAAATGTTTTGGCCACCAGTTCTGACTAAGCCTTTCAGAGGAAGTAAGCAAACTGTGGTAACACTGGGCCTGCCCAGCTGCTCCCCAGTCTGCCATCACAACATTGTCGGGAATGCATGCAAATTACTGTTGAAATTTGCAAACTGGTTCTGCAGTTATGCACTGCTTAGATCAAGGAAGACAGAAGAAAAAAAAATGCACAGAGATACACACCAAATGTGTTTGTACAAGCAAAGTATGTTTAACCACACAGGAAATGAGCAGCAGTCGACAGAAAAACCTTCAAACTGTAGACCGAAAGCGTGTTAGCGATCTCTCTAGTCACTTCGACATGAATGGCTGGTATAACTTAATGGAAATGTTGTAAGAATGCTAGGACAAACTACTAATTAAAAAATAGGCTAAAAATGTTAGCCTGTATATAGCAAAATACAGGCTAAACATTTTCTGCAGCTGCACTGCCGCAAAACAGTGCAGCATTATACACATTTCACAAAATAGATATATGTAATAAAAATAGAAAAAGAAAGTTCTAGAAGGTGAAGACAGCCTGAAATCATCAGAGCTCATGATGCTAAGCTTTTCCTGTCTGGTTAACCCCAATTTTATTTACAAATACCAACTTAACCAATACCATTTTGTTTGTATAAATTGGCAGCAAATGAAGCAAATAAAATTTCATTGCCATTTTTAACCAGACCAAAACACCTACTAAATGTGAGAACCATATTCAAAATGATCAACAAACATTACTTTTTAAAAATTGTATTTAACTAAGATTGCAAAAATTACTAAATTATCTAAATGTTGGATTATTTTATGAATACTAGAAACAGTATTATAAAGAACTTGGGCTTACAGCTGGCATTTTGCACATGCGTGTCCATGTATAAACATATATTCTAAATTGGGAGAAAGGTCACTGAGTAAAGGCAGAGGCCCACACATTGGCTCAGAGAAAGCTCCCTTGGTGCCCTGTTCAACATCACGTGTTCACTGTTGGAGCAAGAAACAGGGGAAAAGGACTGAGGCTGGATGGGAAGAACTTCCCAAATTGGTTGGTCCTCACCAGAACCCTCTTAAGAGTAACTAAGGCAAAGCAATGGCAGACAGCGAGTAAGACTGTGAGGACGAGAGAGCGAGGAGTTCAAGTGTTAGCTGATAAGGACTGCAGTATCTCAGAACAGAAAAGGACACGCAAACCTAAACAGGTGATAAAAGTGGCAAAAGAATGGGAACCAGGGTGTGGGTATCCTGCAGCTGCTAACTCTTTTTTTTTTTTTTTTTTTTTTTGCTTGATTCATCAAACTGTCTGGTGAAATACGAAGTCAAGTCAGACATAAAACAAACTAAATGAATATGGCATTATCCTGTAGTGCAAGATAAGTGGTAACTAAGCTCAGAATATCAACAATAAAACGCTGCAGGTGGCAGCTGTGAAGTTATCACAGCTTAAGTGCATGAAGAGTATAGTGCTACAGTGGGAGTGCTAATTAAAAGGCTTTCGCCATGTTAAGGATTTTACTGCAACAAGACTCCATAACTGCAAAGCTAAAGCTGTGAGAAGCTCTTGTTGGCACTTGATAGCTATCAGGTGGCCCGTCTCCATGACTCTCCCACCAGGACTACTATACACACACACACACACACACACACACACACACACACACACACACGCTGTTCACATAGTGTAGATAGCCACAAGCTTAGGGAGTGGGTGAGGCGGGCTGCTCTAAAATTAGAAAGACAAATACATCAACACACAGAAGTGAGACATGGAATACACAGAGTGGAATACCAAATGACGAAACAGACTTTTTATACAAAATGTCTGAGTACATCCTCCCCCCATAGTGAAAAATATTAGTTTTACATGCATCCCAGTCTGGTGGTTTGAGGTTAGCTTAGGTTCTCCGTCTTTTACTGACGCTTTGTCTGGAGCCAGACTGGGCATGACCAGACTGTACTGCCTTGAAGCAGCTTGAGGCCTAATTTTTGCCATGAGATCCAAGTCGAAAAGCACAGGGGCACACCTGTCATGTGAGGAGGAAAGGGTGAGAGGGCAGGCTGGAGGAAACCATGTTCACTGACGTGACAGCAACATGCAATGATAACGAAAAAAAGCTCTGACACACTCACCTACGTCCTTGCTGCACCCACCTCATTCTTAGAATGCCTTCACAAATATAAATACAATACTGACACCTTGTATTGACAGCAAAGTAGTAAATTCTCCCTTTACCTCTCTGATATGACAGGCACTGATGTGAAACTCGAGAAGATTGAGAAGCATTGACAGCTGCAAACAAACGTAGAGAAACCACGAACCAGGAGAACCGGAGCCAAGTATCATAGAGACCTGCCTTCATTCCTGTGGCCTTCATGAGAACCAAATAAAAGATAACTAATATACTTGGAAATGTCAAAGAGGACAGAGACAAAGAAATAGTACCAAGAAGAAAGCCAGCAAGATGTCATTTGGAAGAGGCATCCTGTAAGGACATAACAAGAGATTAGCAAGATTAGAACAAGAGGGGAAAGAGCAAAAAGAGTACAGAAGAGAAACAAAAAGTCAATGGGTAAAAACTAGCTGAGATAAATCAGAGGATCACACCTGCCCAATGGTCCAGCTGGTTCCTAGTAGTGACGTCAATACAACCGATAGGTGACATACACCCACCCAGCCTAAAACTGGAGCAGCCCTAACAGTGTTCATACCAAAAACCCAAGAAGAAGAAGAAAGCACTACACTCACTACAGCACTACTGTTACTGTAAGTCAGTGCTAAGAAGAAAAAAAAAAAAAGAGATAAAGAATGTAAAAGCAAGAACTTAATGCTTTAGTAGGAGAGAAAAAAGTTGATACAAACAGCCGTACTAGCACCCCCCCCCCCCCCAACTTTTAGAACACACATATATACACACACACACACACACACACACATATACATATATATATATATACACACATACATATATATATATATATACACATATACACATACATATACATACACACATATATATATACACACACACACATACATATACACACATAAGCCAATTACAAATTGCCTGCAGACCTTTGGTTTGCTTGTGGGTGGGTGGATGTCAAACTCATATGTGGCGCAAGAGTAGGTAATGGTTATCCATAGCGAGCTTTGATGATTGCCCATTTTCCAAGATGAAAATGTTTACTGTATGGAACACTTATTTAACACTGTAACAAAATATGCTCCCTCAGTATTATATTATATCATAATCACCCCTCCAACGAGTTTGCCTTCGTTTACTTTACATGTCACATGCTGGGTAAAAACCAATCGTGAAAAACAAGCGTCCAGCCTTCAGGTGCAGCTGCATGACCACTGTTTTTTCCTGTTATTTTGTTTTTTTAAATAACCCTGCCAGCTGGACTGGGAGAGGGATTTAAAAAAAAAAAAAAAGAAAAAAAGGAAGAAGTAGTTAAAGATTTCTTTTTCCCCCCCATTTACACGAGACTAAAGCTTGTTCATCTTGTTACAATGAAACATTCTACCAGAAAACTTCAGGTCCTTTTCCTCTAGCACAGGGGTCGGCAACCTGCGGCTCCGGAGCCGCATGCGGCTCTTTAGTCCTTTTAGTGCGGCTCCGCGTGGTTTGGGAAAAATTAGTTTTTTTTAAGTAATTAGCTTTAGTGTATTTTCCTTATGTTAGTTCTTTTTTAACTTGTAGTTCTAAATTGGAAGATTATTGTGATATTGAAATATAAATATAAAATTATATTCTATTATTTTTTGATCGCTCAAAATAAGCGTCACACTTGCGAAAGCCGATATACCCACCGAAACGCCGTGCCTTTATCGAGACTTTCAACCCCAGGTAAGCCAATTATGGATATTCCGATCCACATTATGTCAGCAGCTATTCTCCACCGTGAACCATGTTAAAAACAAATACCGCTCACGCCTCACAGACGACAGCTTGCAGTCCTGCGTAAAGATGAAAGTCACTTCGTACAGCCCCGATTTGCAGATGCTGTGCGCAGAGGTTCAGGAGCAGAAGTCCCATTGTAAACATATCACGGCAGACTCGACGATGTTTCCATAAACATGTCTTTATTGACCACTTTTCACACACGGTTCCTGTACGCATACAGCCGGCTGTAGCTTTTCAGCTCACATACCAACACAACAGCATAGATAGCACAGACGTTAAGGCGGCGAGGCGTGATTGCGGGTGCCGCTCAGGTGCGTTCGCCTCCCCTGCAGCGGTGCTGCAGACCACGCCCCGCCACACACATTAACCAGGTAAAATACATATTTAGGCAGAATTTTGCAAATATCTATTTTTCATTTTTTAGCAGCATAGTGTTTTTTTTCCCCAATTATTATTATTTTTTTTTAAAAGTCAGGTCAAGGCTCCAAAAGTCCAAAGGCGATATAAGGGTGGCGGCTCACAAAAGTTTTTGTTTGCTACATGGATCATTTTAGTTCAGCTGGGTGTCTTTCCTTTTGTTATTTCTTTAAGAGTTCAAAATGTGTTAATTACATAAATAAAATGTAATTTTCTCTGTAGCACTTAATGGATTTAAGCAACACACCTTAGTTGTTTACACAAAGCATAAAGGTAAAAAAACAAAAAACACAATATATACAGTGTTATCTTCATTTTAGATGTCAAAAAGTATTTGCGGCTCCCAGTGTTTTCTTTTGCGTGGAAATTGCGTCCAAATGGCTCTTTGGGTGTTAAAGGTTGCTGACCCCTGCTCTAGCAGAACAATGTGCTCCACCACACTGCAAAAATTCCTCAGGTTCCCCCAGTCCCTCAAATCCCAATTCAATTGAAGGGCCACAGCAGGTGCCAGATAAAGCCCATTACACGAGAAGCCCCAGCATGCAGGACCCAAATGATATGCCGAAATTGTTCCATATGTACGTATGTGTTCAAAAGATACTTCACTGGCATCTCTTGATGGTTTAAAGTTACGCAATTAGAAGAAAAAAAAAACAAAGCTAAATGTCTATCAAACTAATTCAGTAGATTGAGATTGTGCTACAATGGGGGAGGAAAAAAAAAATAAAAAAAAACATTTTCTAATAATTCCAAGGACAATGCAATACCCATGTCAGTAAAGGTTATGGTGACAGGTCACCAAAGTATTCAACAAACAGTACAAACATTAAAAAGAAATGGGCAGCACAACACGCCTTTGTCATCAGTCATGCTTGAAAAAGCAAAGACATACAGGCAAGCAAGCATGCAAGCAAACATGTGTGCACAAAACTACAAAAAAAAAACCAAAACAAAAACACAAAACCCTACTCTAGTTCAGCTTCTACCCCCCTTTTTGCCTCACCATTCCCTTTTTTTTTTTCCTTCATAGTGTGACAAACAAACCAAAATCCCCAGACATGCTTGGACAAGACTATTAAGGGAGGGCGGCCCGTATGCAAAAACTCCACTGGGAACTCCAATAGTGATTCCAAACTGTTGTTGTGCCTCCCATGAGCTGCACACTCCTGGGGATTTACAAAGAGGAGGCTCAGGCTGGAAGTGGGAAGAACTGGTGCGCGCCCATTCAAAACGTTTCTGAGAACAGAAAAATATTTCTTCACCTGCCGTGCGGGTTGAGGTTGGAGTATCAAAGCTGGATTATACAGCAATGCGTAAGCCATTTTTCCTAGTACTACCAGCACTAAGTGCAGAGCAAAATATTGACAGGACAATACGTTTCATTACTTGAAAAACACTTAAGGATATTCTGGTGTTAAAGTTAACCAACTTGGTGAAATCAATGAGAAAGTGAATTAGAAATCTAATCAACTGAATTGACAAACTGAAAAGTAATAACAAACAATACAATGATGTAAATAAAACACTTTGAGTTATTATATGTCATCAGAATTGATAGAATAACAGGACAAAACATTTGATGCTTTCAGGCTGAATGAGACATTGCCGGCCCTTGAATATCATAACCTTGTTAAATCCTTATAATCAGGATGTGAACCACAGCCGGTCATGTCTGTGTTTACCTGTGTCAAGGTGGGACTGCACAGACATTGTGACAAAGACCTGTGGTGTGTCTAGTTTGAAAAAAAAAAAAAAAAAAAAAAGCAAAGACGGGTATTTTAAAAACCCAACTAAACCTCAGGGAAAGGCACCTGCTCTCCCTCTCTCCATCAAAAAGTAAAAGTGCTAACAGCAAGTGGAAAGAAAAACATTCCTGTTGTTAAAACCTGTGTGTGGATTGCCACGGTTTCATCAGGCTACAAATAGGTTGGGTTAAAGAATGACCCTCTATGAATCTGTCAACCAGCAGATATATCCTCAGGACTGCCCAGCAGCTGAACTCCTCAAGCCACAGCAGACCCTCTTTAAAGGGTTTATAGACTCACTGAAACATCTCATCTAAACTTGCTTACATGCTTTTAATTTTCAAACAGTATTGAAAATACATGAACTGCCAAAAGGTCTAGCACCTGTGTAGCAACTAACCCAGAAAAAAGGAAAAAAAAAAAAAAATGCAGCTCTCCAGTATAGATGATCTATCTATCTATCTATCTATCTATCTATCGATATCTCAAAAAAAAAAAAAAAAAAACACCTAGTTCTGTGCCCATTCAGGATGCACCCATTCTAACTGTTTCGCCTTTGATATGGCTGCTTTCATTGATCATCATAAGGGGTGTAACAAGACTCCAAAACCATGGTTAGGTTCAGGGCTCGCAAAATTGCTAGCCCGACGTCCCGGGGCTAGCGATTTTTCCAGTCGGGCTACCAAAATCCATCTAAGCCCTGCCCGTCGGGCTATTATAGGAAGGAAAAATATGTGTCAATGCTTTTGCATTCTTTCGCAAATGTAGCTGGGTAATTATGTCATTGGCATCGATGAGCCACTGTCAATATGTGACATATTGAAATTGCGTTTGAATTTGCGCTTGTTTTTTTGCTTTCACTTTGCGATCACGCAAACTGTGTAGAGAGAGCGGCAGTACTGATTGGTGAGTGACAGATTAATTGTACACCAATTCCTCTGGCATCGTCTTATGAATCGTTAGCTTACTATTCAAACATGACAAGTGAAATCTCCCTCAGCAAGCTTAAACATGTCATAGAGGTTGATAACGGTCAGCGATTCTTTGCGCTATGTAAGTACGTGTGTAAAAGCAGCAGGATTTACGCCGGTATTTTAGTTCTGCAGAGCCAAATAAGACAGGTCAGGGTGAAGAAGGGACAGCCAAAGAAAAGCCTACCACAAAACGGAAAAGTTATGGCAAATCAGACTATGAGGCAAAGAGAAAGCGCAGCTTTTTTGGTTTCATGGACAAAAGAATTTCTGTGGTTGGAATATGGTAAGCTAAATAACATAATGTTCTGCCGGGTGTGTCGTGAGTTTCCATCGATTTCTGAGTCGACAAGCGCCTTTGTTACTGGGACCAGTAATTTTAAGAAAGACCCCATCAGAACCCATGAGAAATGCAAGAAATGCATTGTTGCTCAGTCTGCAGTATCTTTCCCAGAACAAACACCAATTGCAAAAAACATACTAAAAATAAACAAAGCACAACAAGAAGTCCTGAAAAAGCTGTTTAGAACAGCGTACTATGTTGCAAAGAGTGAACTAGGGCTGCCACAAACGATTATTTTGATAGTCGACTAGTCACCGATTATTTTTGCGATTAGTCGACTAATCAGATCATGCATCCATTGGACGTAAAACGTACAGCTTATTGCACCAGCATGCATCTGCTCTTATATAACTATCATTAGCTTATAGCTTTAAGTGTTTAAAGTATGTGCTAACTAAAAATAAAGACAAGATGATAGTTTATTAAATTTTAATGAAATTTGCAGATTGTTTCGGTGAAGTTTAATAAACTCCTTGCCATCTAAAATATAACGGGACACCGGAGTATATTCTCGAGCATCTCACACTTCTGATAACCAGTTGTCTGCTTGACGTTTATTCAGCTGTGTAAAAACTATAACTTTAATCTCAGCCAAACCGATTTACTCAGGAACAAATAAAATACAAAAAAAAAGCCAAACAATAACATTTTTAAGTTATCTAAGTGACTTAGGTATGTTTAACCTGAGTAGCGAAAGACTGCGGTGGGTTTGAAAACGATTTGCCGGGAGTCCGGTGTTCTCACGGGCTCCAGTGAGCCTTTCCCCCGGCTAGCTATCGAGCTAGTGGTTAACAGACGTCTCCGAAAACGTCGGAGCGCTTTTGAAAATATGTGGTGTCTTGATAAACTGAGCAGATATTTGAGGTTTACACAGTTACATTCTCGCCTGAAAATATGTTAAACGTTTATTTTGTGACCCAGAAAGAATAATAACAGTAATATTAAAACTAACTAGCTGCCGCCATTGTTGGAAACTGAGCTGGGCTGCGCTATGAATTCTGGGACAGAGCTACTGGGGTTTAACGGCAGCTGGCATCCTTGTACATGCAGTGCTGCCATCTTCTGTTTCAGTCTGTTATTACACTCTTAAATCCTACTACTTATTCCTGCGTCTTTTGTGATACAAAGCTTCAAACGACGCGTCGACTATTAAATCAGTCGTCGACGATTTTGATAGTCGACGTAATCGTGACTAGTCGACTAATCGTGGCAGCCCTAGAGTGAACTACCATTGCAAAGACTGCTAAATTTTGCCAAACTTCAAAAAGCAAATGTCCTAGATCTTGGTTCCACTTACCTCTTACCCGTGATTTCAGTGGAAATTTCAAATTCAGGATCTGACACAGACTGATTCATGTTCTACACAGTTCTTACAAGTTCATAGAAATTTGTTCAATTAGAACCAAATATTTGAGTTGATGATTGTAATTTTTATACAGTTGTTGTAATTTTTATATAGTTGTAGTAATTTTTATACAGTTGTTGTAATTTGTGTTGTAACTATTTTTTGATTGGTGTTGTTTCCTTTACAATAGTATAATACTGTAAAGGAAACAAAACATCAATCAGAAAATTGTCCTCTTTTTTTAAATTCGGGTTACTTAAATTTATTTTGGGCTACCACAAACTGAAGAGTGCCTGCCCGAAGGGCTACCAGGGATTTTGAAATTTTGCAAGACCTGAGGTTCATACTTGAGTTTCGCCCCCCACCCCCTCTTTTTTTAAAATCAGAGGTCACTTGATCGCCATAAATATTTGAAGCTCAATTATTCTGATACATTTCCATTTCCTTATCTGAGCATGCTTCAAATATTACAGCTTTCGCCCCATTAGAACGTGCTAACTAGGCATTTAAGTTGTATAGCGGTTGATATGGCTCCACGTATAACTTGTATAACTCAAGTCTAGGATCGATTGCCTAATTATATTTTTAATTACTCAATAAAACCCATTTAGACAAAAAAAAAAAAAAATATCAGAGGTCTTAATATTTTAGTACTGTAGCTAATCATCATGCAATTGCTAAGGCACTGTTATAATATTAATAGATTCAATTCATCAAAAGCTGCCCATACTGGACCTCAAATTAAAAAAGATGACTGTGACACGCATTAATTTAATCGCTCTATAGCAATGCTTCTTAACTGTAGAATCAGTAGTTTTATTCAAGCATACATATAAAATGGTTATGACATGGATTCATTTCATCACTGGACTAATGCGTAGTTAATATAAATGCTGGCAAATACTCTCGGGAGATGAAAATGACTCCGGATTGGGATATTTTCCTCATTCACACACAGTCCTTACAGTAAAATAAAAACAGGGAAAAAAAAAAAATCATACAACATAACTGGGTGACATGATGATGGATTGGATTTCATATAGCGCTTTTCAAGGCACCCAAAGCGCTTGCTTTGATGCAACATTAGCATAATAGCAGTAGTGCAGCAGTACGTTTTTAAATGATTGTGACAAACATCTAGAAAATACATTTTAAAAGAGTGCATTTGCTTTGTTTGTAAATAATTATCATGCTATGGTGGTAAACAGGATGGTGTTTTCCTGTTACAGTTGGAGTGGTTAAAAGGGCTTTGATATGTTTCTTATTTATGCCTTTAGGGAAAGGTGATATACTGGTTAGACAAGGCATTTTCCAGTAAGTAATGTTTAAAGACAAATGCATTGTTGGGTCTTAATTATAGAAAACAACAAGAACAACAACACTGATGTAGGTAAGTCATGGGACTTCACATCATAATCACCTGTCACTACACATTTTCCAAGAACTGCCCATCTAACCTCATTCAAACTGTGGCAGCACTTTTCTATTTATCCCAACAATAACCACTGAAAGTAGACCAGACAGATGCTGTCCAACCATTTTCAGGCTTTATTGCATGCCCCCACCCCCTGCGACCCTGAACTGGTTAACTGAAAGATGGCTGGATGCAGGTTAACAGCTAGATCATTTCCATAAGCACAACTCACGATTCTGCTGGTCTGTCTGAACCATAAGCAATCCGTGATCCTGTAATATTTTCCAATCGTAGCGCAGTCTTCTTTAGAAACACCTGGTTAGATGTACATACTGTAGAACAGAAACTGCATTGTTTACTCACAGTACCAAGACATCAGCTAATTCCTCTTTGTAATTACATCACAAAAATCACTACTGATAAGCTATAAGAGATTAAACTGGCAAGCGACAAATTTGCTTAACTGGTCAAATGGACTGGTTTCCAAAGCAACTGTGATCTAATCCTCACAAATACTGACTAAAACATTTTTAATGGCTGGGAGTAACTTCAGCACATTTATTAAGTGTCTCTTGACAAACCATAGACCTTGGTAAACCTTGGTACTCTAGTATAGAGTAGCGCTAATACTGCTGACCTTTAAAAAGCGGACAAGCATTTTTACTTCTTAAAACTTGCAAATCATACAAAGAATACACTCGTGGTTTTTCAGAACAGTGACAGCAAAAGTTGGGGAAAAAAAAAGAAAAAAAAGGGGATGTCAAATGCAGCTGCCATGTCTACTTATTTTGCATCTTGATTAGATCTACTTACTGGCAGCCAAGTATGTTATGTTGTTGTGAGCGGGTGTAACTTTTAACAGAGCTTATTATAACTGCTGTGCAATAGCCCTTAGAGCCTGTGGTGTACAAGTCTATATGAATTGTTTTTACAAGAGCATTTCCTCATTTATATTTCTGAAAGTATATGTAGTATAAGAGTTTTAAGATAATTGAATAAAAATATAAGTGTAATTGTCAGTGTTGCTTTTTAAATGCCAAGCTTATTTTGCAGACATTGTGATAAATGGTCAGTCTCTTACCAATCCCTAGTCAGAACAGCAGGTTAGCTCTCTGTAGCCCTAAAGCACAAGAGGTAATCTTCCTGCAGGGAACTTGCTGTACTGCCTTTTTTTGTCTGTGTAAACTGGGTTCGAGAGAGGGAAGTATGGGAACATGTAACCCCCACCCTCCATTTCCATGAATAGACGAACACCCACAACACATGCACTTGCACATGGCAAAGCCCACTTATCACACTGCTTTGCTACCTCTGAGTGAGCACAGATAAACAGTGTAACGATCAAAGGCTTCTGATAGAGCTTAGAGGGGGAAGGCAAAGACTGATCCATCTCTGGAATACACTGAAAGAGACCAGGGCTCAGTACCTTAGAAATGGAAACAAAAAGGTGGAAAACATTTAAACAAAGGTCTGTTCTGCCCTCACATAATTGGCCTAGGTCCACTTTTAATCACAGTTTTCACAAAATAAGGAAAAAAGAAAAAAAAAAAAAAGAAAAGAAAAAAAAAAGGACTGCCCAATTATATGTTAAACAAAAAACACTTTTTCCCTGCGATTTCAATGAGAATCAAAAGTGCAAATACACAAAGGAAACTAATAAGAGAGACAAAAGGTGGTAATATAAAGTGTTTGTGCCAATCGCATGTGTCAACAAAGGCTGGGCAAGTTACCAAATGATACAAGATTGAGATACAAATGGCAGGAGCACCAAATCTACAACTGAGATTGTGGACCAGCTGAGATTGTGCAGCCATTTTAATGGCGTGCATACAGAGATGAACTAGCAAAAAACGTTACTGGGGAGTTCCAGTTACAGATCAGAAAACTTTAAACCGTTTGTACCCAAATTCGTTACACATTTTCCCGAAGTTTTAAATGATCACTGGAAGACTTAAAACTCATCCATTCAGAACAACTCAGATGCTGATTACAAAGTTCAGCATTCATCAGGCTGACGTCACCATCTGCACTTTGACTCCTGCATTTTAAAGTTAAATTGTGGAGTCTTGGTTGCAGAAAACTTGAGGAGCAATAACCAATTCCAAATACAAAAATCACATTTGTTTACAAGAAAACTCTAAACCTTCAGTACCTTTACGGTTCTATTTACATAGTATATAATAATGTGTGTCATAGTTGCCATTACCAAATATGACTGCAGGCTTGATCTGGAATATGGGTCGCCGGACTATATTGAGCCATCTGAGCGCCTTTGATAAGTTATAATCTCATCTCACAATCCTAAATCTGCTCCAGGATGACATTTCTCAACACAGACAGAACACAAAGCAGCAACGAGACACACCTTGACCTGCAAGCTAACATGTGAATTACGCACTGAAAGTCAGCATTAAAGACGCATTTTAACAAGAAATCTAAAGTGCTGTAGCCAAAGAGTCAACTATTCATGGAATTATTTTTTAAGTATTTGTTCGGTTTTCAATTCTGGAATTCAATTTTTCACCTTTTTCTTTCCTCTTTCTTTTAAACAAATAGAAACCTAATCTCATATTCCTTTAATTTTGAATCGTGATGCAGTAAACAGTCTCATTTACCTCACTGTTCCTAATTGAGCAACACTGTCACTCGATTTGGCAAATTTTTTTTGCTGTCTATCAGAAGCATAATGTTGACTCATTTTCTCTGAGGGATCACCCGAGCGTGCCCAAAAATCACAGCAATTACAACAATCAATAATAAATTATTTCTATAGCGACTTTTTTAATGATTAAAAACTTCTACTGTTTCTTGCTGGACAAAGTTCTGAACATTTGCTGTGGTCACATCTTCTGCATACTGGCCACACAGCTAGTATGCAGAACATGTAGCTATTGATAAGTATAAGCCGCCACTGGCCTCGCTAATTGTTGGTCCACAAATAGTGAGGCTATTTTGTGCTGACCATTTCTAAATCTACAAATATATATGCACACTTTTTACTTCCTTTTCTGGAAATGGGGAAGGTCTTAAATATTCACAACAATGCATTTCTTATTAATTTTATTGCTTAATGTGACAGTAACCAAAGACTGATTAAAAACATTTGCTAGAATAACCAACAGTAAGTATAACTCTAAGACTGCCAAGAACAGTGAAAGCTTCTAGTTTCAGTTAATTCATTACACAGAGTTCCTAAATAAGAGCTAATACAGACACGGAAAAATACAGATTAAAAAAAAAAATCTTCATTTCATTTTGATTGTGATGATTTTTACCCCTCTAGCATATATGGGTAAACAAATAACAGACTTTCACAATTGGTGCATCCTTAAGAACAGGCAAGTTAAAATACAAGGTGTTCCTTCAACATTCCAGCTAACAATTACTCCCACTCTAGCAAATAACTGACAGCTGCTCCTGTAGAAGTTAACTGCCTTGTTGTTTAAAGGCACAATGGTTCTTGTTTACAAGTGTGCCAGGCTTATGGGTTCATTTAGCTATAATTGATATGTGCAAGAGTCAATTCATGACAGATTGACAATTTAAAAAAAATAAAAATAGAAAATAACCCAACATTAAGAAAAGTAAACTTCCAGGACTGTCTAGAAGTCAGTTTCTGTGCCGAGACCAACGCTCAGCAACAGACCGAGCCAGTAAAGAGAATGTCTGCTCGCATTTTTGCCGGGAGGTGCAGGTCCCACCACAACATCAATTCTTCTGACATTTGGAGACCAACTGCCTTCTGACAGCAGCATCAGGGGATGCCTGTTACCATATCAACAATTATCCCTGTGGTAGCAACAAGTGCTCCTGCGGGGAATATGGTGTCTCTTGATAAGAAATCAAAAAGGAGCAATGGTGCTTAGTAAACGCTCACAAAGTAAAGCTAAAGAAGAACTAAGAGTGCAGCAATAATGAGAATTAACGCTTGTTTATATGCTGTCATCGAGGAACTTTTTTTAAACCTAAAAACCAACAGCCCTTAACAGAACCATAAAACACCCTGTGATCTCAGTTTAGCTCATGGTAGCAAATCCATCTTTTTGAGATTATGGCCACAATGAACACACTAGTTTGCGAGAGGCACTCACGGGGTGGGGGGTGCAAGTAACACACACACAAAAACAAAACAAAAAAACACCTAGGTAATGGGCAAACACAGAGGGTTTGTTGTCTAGACCACCACTGCTTCAAAAATAGCACCGTTTCTAAAATCTGAGAAAGCAAGCACCTACACACAGCTGCTCAAACAACAATAACACATATTACTATTGCATGTTCTGGCACAGAACTCCGTGTTCCCGTATTAACTGCAGCTCTGACAGCTGTAGCTAAACAAGGCAGGTGTAAACACAAAAAACAAAGGAGGATCCTATTCCTACCTGTTGCTATAGTTTCAGCGGGAACCCCTGCAACAGCAATCTAGGAGAGGTGTCAATCTGTGAAACGCTGCCAGTGCCACTGAGCCTGCGCCTTTGCTTTATCCCAACACTGTGGCAACAACAGTAAACACTGTGCCGATCACTGCATGATTCATTAATCCACACACTTTGCAATAAACGAGCTACTCACAAAAAGGTGCCCACTAATGCGTAACTACATATGGGCTTCAGTTAATCGCTTTAAAAAGAGGTAGCACAAACAGTGGCCAACTAATCTTAGCTTGCCACTTTATACCAATTTCAAAACAACTTCTACTGCAGCCAAATATAGGCGCGAGCCCATTGTAAAACCAAAAACGTTGTGTTCCATTCCCACCACAGATAGGGAGAGTAGCTAAATTTTAAAATCTGTTAAAGCAGTCAGTATGGAATGGCCTCCTCTGCTCTACCTTTCAACACTCAGTCACCCCCCCGTGGCTTGATGGGCTGAAAGCCAGCAGGCTACAACATAGGTGTTCTTCTCCCCCAGTAACACTCCTTTGTAGGCTGATATCAAGTTACTGCACACTGGGTTCACCTTTCACAGTTACAGTAACCAAGGCTGAGAACTTCCCATCTTGTCACAGGGCATTTTCTTTGCTCCTAGTAGGCATAAATTAGCAACCAACCAGCATATTCAGTCTTTAAACAACAAGTTTGATTTAGCTGAGAAAATAGCAAAACTCAAATAAGGATAATTCAAGTTTGGGTTACAAAAGTTACAGGTAATAGAAGTTTGCCTTGCAGAGTCGGATCACAAAAATGAGTGCCCACCCCAGCAGTATAGGGCTGACTTTAGCTGAGGGATGTGCTATATAAGCAGATTGAGTGAGAGTTGCTATTTCTAGATTGGCCAGAGCATCATGTGTCAATTAGCTACAAAATAAAGCGGGTCATCTGTTCAAATGACCTACTTCCACAAAGAATAAAATGCCAGTGGAGTCTAAAGACTGCAAAGCATTACAATACTGAAGTTGTGAAAGTCTAACCTTTTATGAAGCAAGAGTATAGACCTTATTGATTACCTCAATTTGATAGTACGATTACATTACTCACTGCAACTTTCTATTATTTCTGTTGTAGTGTGCCAACATTCCCTTAGCTTGTTTTCCTGAATGCAATCACTCACCTCATCCTCTCAACAGGCAAACCAGGTCACCTTGCAGTGACTCATAATCGGGAATATATAATTAGCTTACCTGTTACACCAGTTACTGATTGACTCATCCGCCCTGTTGGTAGGATGGCTATTCGCTTGTATTAGCCGCCCACTAGAATTTACTACCAGAGGGGAGCCTCAAATCAGTGGAAGGTCATAAATTGAAAACTGAGAGGCATGGGAATGTGCCGCGGCCTTTAGTGTCACAGCTGCTCTAGTCAACTTCCTCCCGAAGTGCATTTCCTCATTTCACTTCAACCCACATGGCTAAATGGTTGGGCGCTTTCTGTTTTAGGAAACCAGACGAGGCTAAATTATAGACCCACCTAACTCCAGTGTTGGCCATTTTTTTCTCTCCTTTTTTCGTTGAAGCCGAGCAAATTTTCCGACTCCAACCAGACAGCCAGCAATAAAGACAAGGAGCACGACAGTCCAGTCCAAAAGGGAACCGCGACGACAAACATAAACAGACATGACATATCGTTTGTCGGTTTAAGAAAAAAAAAATCAACCCGTCAGCCTGGCAACTGGCCTTTAGCATATAGGTCAACTATACTGCAGGTCAAGATTTTGTCACAAAGGGCGGAAGGCAATTGGCTAGCTTAGTCGCCATCTAGTTACCACGCAGCTTTTCACAACTACAAATAACTTAACGCATCTTATACACATAACAGTAGCACTACTAGCCAGGACAATTGTTAACGTTAACACAAGTATTCATTGCCAATATGATACACGTTGTTCGGAAGAAATTCTACGGTAACCTGTACACCCTTGCACCGTGTAGCGCTAAGGTAGCGCTAGCACTTGTGGTATTCCGAACGACGGTCAGTTTAGAAAACACCACGTTATGAATACAACTAAACGTATCCTGTTCTAAAAAAAACACAAGCCATGACATAGTCGTGTTAGTAGTCCTAATGCTAGTCAGAGATTTTCTTCTTTTGGGAAATAGCCATAGCCGCGATAGCAAGCTAGCGCAGCTATGTTAGCTAGCGGGATAGCTAACGCACTTTGCTTTTAGCAGCAATCTTTTAGACCAGCAGCACTGCAACACTCAAGACAAAGGTAATTAACTCAAGTGTGGATCTCACGGATATCTGAGGCAGTGAGAATGAACATTCATACCTTTAACGGGATTTTCAACACCGATTGTAGCACACGATTAAACCGTCTTAAGCTTTGCTCTGCGAGCTACCATTAACGTGGCTATACACTGGACACTTCTCGGACGACCCCTCATGCAACTTACTTTGGCTGCCCGGCAGTGTGCCGATCACCTAACATATGGAACTCAACTTTTAAGTGGGCTCTAGCGGATCTATAGCACTAGAATTACATTCAATCGAGGCAGAAAGAAGTTCCCAGAGGTTTGCTTAGATCCTTTAGTCATTGAGTACTTACAAAGAGCAAGCTGAACATTGAAATCCCGTGACTACCCCGGAGAAAGTGGAGGGAGTGCAGAAAGCGCTGTCAGATCGCCTTTTTGTTCCTCTTTAGTGTGGCAGCCTGAGATCTCGTCGGAGGTCGGGAACTGTTGTCGGGGAGGAGCCTCCTCCTCAGTTTGTACAAGACCTTCAGGGACCGTCGGAAATATGTAGACCAGGCAGTGCGAGTTAATAGTCAACAAAATGAGGGCCACCTGATAAATCTGCAAACCTCGGAAAACTTTAAACGACAGCCGCGTGTATCCCAGATCATCCTAGCATTTTTTTCTTGTTTGTTTGAGTGTTTCCTCGTCACCAATTTAACTATCAGGAAGCGGAAACTGGAATAAATTTTAAGTGACATGCATGGCAACATCTGAAGGGATTAGCTTCAAGATCGTTCCTCACTTTGCTTTAGTGTAGGTAACTTTTCATATCTTCTATCACTTCTCTCTATAACAGCACAAGTATGTGCATCAGGTCGTATCTGCGGTCACTGAGCCAGAATTGCCGGGATCTCTCGAAGGCAGCATGGATGGTCTGACGTCAGTAAGACGTAAGAAGAATCCGGTTGACTGATGACAGCTCACCATGGTGACGACAGTTCCAGCAAGTAATAGCACCATATTATCCCCGTACTCATGGGCTGTTTTTTAAAAATAGATTTTACTTTCTTATCTAAGCACATTTTGGATTGGCTACAAGAACCGTTTTGTTTCGAAAAGTTTAGACTGTTGAATCGCCTCCAGTCACGCATCAGAGTTAGTTTAGTTGTTTTAATTAAAAGCCAGCTCATTCATATGTTTGTTTATCCACACTTAATGTAGTTATCTATCCATCCATTTATACTCTTCTGCTTACGTGATAACCCATCTATTCAACATGCAAAATATTTATGCAAAGATATATGTTGCTTCCATCTACATCCAGCGAGCTGACCTGAAAAGGAAAAGTCTACCTGTTCCTCTTTTCAGTCCTAAACTTACTATGCAATCACCCATCTGTCTGAGGCCTGAAACGCTGTTTATAATTGTATATCTCCCTCTAGTGTCAGTTCTTTTGCGTGCAACAGATTGCTCCGCACACGAGCTACTGAATTTTTACTAAGTGTTACTGATTTTTTTTTTTAAAGATTTAGTGGTAGCCTCTGTATTCCAGTTAATATATATTTTCTTTGTTACATAACCATACAACAGAAAGCCAATGAAGTTTCACGCCAGCATCCAAGGCATTTTTTTTCTTTGTTTTTATTGACGTGGTATCAATACAATCAAGTACTGTAGATTTTGTATAAGCAGACAAACATTTTCAATCAAAAAGGAGTGCATTTTATACCCAAATTCTATTGCATAGTGCACACAATAGCCTTGTAAGACAAAAAAAAAAACCCTATACGTTGATACATTGTACATTACACAAATAGAAAATAATACAAATAATCCTTCACAAACAACTCTAGAATGCTAACTACAAGTTGTAAATGCTCTTAACTCATCGATGCTGTTAAATACCATTTATATGTCCCAGGCTTCGGTGGTCAGTTTTGGCATCCCTATTAAATTATCATAAATGTATAAATACATCTTCATTAATTTCATGTGCAAATGGGAATGGCCGTTTGTATACTGAAACTAAAACAAACATATATCCCTTAAGAACCGAAGCAAGGCTTTTGTGATTTTTTTTCTTTTTTTTTTTCTAATAAAGTAAAACAAAACATTTGATGCGGTACATGGATCTCAGTGACACTTGTTAAATGATTTGCACACAGAGCAAACTCAGCAAGCAAGTGACATTGTCTAAGAAAATATGAGGACAGAGCGTAACAGCCGCATGTAACTCTCATCACCGTTTCACCGTGTGTCGAAAAAGAGGAGGTGATTCAAAAAAATAAAAGGCAACATACAGTACATAACGAGACTGCTTTGTAGACTCACATAGCAACAATGATACATAGCAGTTGTCGATGTGTTCATGTTATGAGACAGAAAGGGCTAAGAGTAAGTGCATTACATAGATGTAGAAATACTGATTAAGCCTTATCCTCACGCTAATTTTCCAAAGCGACGTGAAGAGTTACTGTTTATGTACTGTGACCCACCATAAAACAGTCAAACATTATACATTCATTCTAATGGGAAGGCTAAATGTTTGGCACCATGCTCGTGTACATTGACATTCTTCCATCATGATGTAAGGTAGTCATAATTCAGTGTTTACGAGCGTCAGGGCGGCACAAGTTAGATAGAAGCACCAACCTTTGTTTTGTTTTGCCTAGATCTCGTTATCTTTTGTGATTCGTAACTGCAACTAGTGAATAAACATTTTGTACATTTCATAGTATGTCTTTTTTTTATGTCTTTTTTAAATTTTTTTTTGTTGGTTCGTGACTTGGCACAAAGTAGTTATTGCACGCCTTTACACCTTTCATCTTTAGAGTGTTGTAAAGTAAATCTTCTACAAGATTTTCTTTAAAACTAAAAAAAACCTCAAAACCTTCTGGTAGAACATTGATGGGACTGCTACAGTTTTGTAACTTAATTTTAGTTTATTATTATCCTCGCTAAAGTTTTCGTGACCTGAACGCCAAGGGAACATTGTGACAAATCCGCACACACAAACGCACGCAGTGACACAGTGACGGGCTGAAGGGTATACCTACTAAGCATGCAAGGGCACGCATGCACAGAGTGGATCTTTAATACTTCATCCAATAGAAATGAATAAACACACCTCTGACCTACCACCTCTCCCAGAAATCTGGCGTGGTTTTGTTAAAATGTTACACAACCTGCATTTCACAATCTTCAGGCCCCAGTCAGACCCTTTCACTTATTTATGGACTAAAGGCAAATTGATTCTCATTTCCAGCCGTGCACTTTGACATTATCCGGTTCTGAAACATCCTGGCCACAGATGTTACACTAAGCTCAGCAGTTAAGCAATTTTTGACATATTTGATTTAGAAATAACTAGAAAGTCCTGTCATTCAGAGCTACAAATGATTAAACATTGCTCTTATTTGCCTGACATCTATCACAAACAACACAGGAACTGGCAGTGAAGGAAGTAATTGAATTGTTGTTGTTGTTTACTTATCCTATTGCCTCCTCGTTTTCTCAGCAGAGTCAGGTTTTCAAAATCTTTGTGGATTTTGCATCATGTTGTTAAAGGATTATATTTTTTTTCTAATGTGGCACTGCAGATGGCTCCCTTGGAATCAGGGAAAGGGTTTTTAATGACATTAGAAATCAGTGATGTCATGGTTAGAATATGTGAACAGGATGCCTGGGATAGTGATGGGAAAAAAAATTAGATTAATAGAAGGAAACAGGCCATTGAATCAGCAGTATATGTGTCCTTACTGTCCATTTGTCCATGGACAGTAAGGACACTATCTATTTTCTGACCTGTGAACACTGACTGTGTACATTGTTAACAATGTCCTAAAGAATGATGGTGGGGGGTGATGCGGGGGTCTTGCTTGATGATGCTAATCTCTTTAAAGGGAAATTTAAAGGTGTCTACCTTGTTTAATGTGAGGTCATGTTTATTTGTAGAATTAATTGTTCTGACCTGTACGTAAACTAAATTACAAGAAAGAGGAAGACCTATTATTTGAAATTTGTAGGTTACTAAATGCATAATGAAGCAGAGAAACTCCCTGAACAGGTGCTTATGTTCACTATCATTAAATATATTTCACTCTAAAACCAACTGTTGCTGAGTTCAATCCCAACTTTTCTTTATGTAACAACAATTTACAATCCCAAAAATTTCAGTAAAAGTAAATAGTAACACAGCACACCAAATACTTAGTTTTGGTATTGTACTGTATGCCTATATTTATTGTGTTGTATTTTGGCTCTTCAATATAATTATAGCAATTCATGATTTAAATAACACACCAGGGCAACATGACTGCAGCGATGACCTCCCCCCCACATCAGAGTTTGGTGATGTCGTCCTTGTGTCAGAGCATGTGGGCAGGTTGTGCAGTCACACGGGAAGGATTCTAGCACATTACAAAGTAAGGCACTAAATAGTCTGAATCCAATAAACAACAGCAACAATGATGACATGGACCAAATAATAACAATAAAATTATGACAATATAATAATTAAAATAAGCTAAAAGCTTAAAAAAACACAAACATAAAACACAACTAAAACACACATTTGAAGGACACTGAAATAAAGAACACAGTATGAAATTCCTTCCCCTGCCTTTAAAAACTCACTTCATTCACAAAGTTTTTGTTTCACTTGTGCTGTTGAGGGCGAGACAGATAAAGACTATGGCAATAATATTGAGTATTTTATGGGTTTTGTGTTTCTATAATGGCTGCAGGTATTTTAGGTTAAGGGCTGCACTGAGGTGCCAATGTAGCAACATCTTTTAAGGAAAAGATAGGGTTATGTGGGACAGAGCAAGAATCCTGAGAAGGAAGAATGGATGTACTCTGTAGAATATAGGCCATTTGCCTGATCTGACGGCATCTGGACCCATACCTGGTCACCCTCCTTCAGCTCTAAGACTGCACTACCAGATGCCTGGTCCATGTAGCCTTTCTTGTATTCATCATATGTGTAAGTGGCTGGTACATTGTTCTTATACAATGCTACCCACAGGCTAGTTCCCTTTACATGCATGTGGTATGCAAAGTAGTATATACCAGATAAAGGAGCAGTGAATATGCCAGTAGAAGAGCTGTAGGCATTTTGCCCATTGTAGAGGGTCCTGTCAAATTTGATTGGCATGCCTGAAGGAGGGAATGGTGTGGTAAGGACAGCTGTGAAGGCTGGTGCCACAGAGGCGGACAATGGAACTTGACTATATGCAGGGCCTTTTCTGTCATCTGGAATTTCTCCCCCATCTAACTTTGAACTCTCTGGCCCTGCGACAACTGTATGGCCATTTCCTGGAGGCCCAGGGGGTCCTGGAGGGCCAGGAGGCCCAGGTATGCCATTAAGTCCAGGGGGGCCTTGTTTCCCTGGAGGACCCTGGGGACCTATAGGACCTTTCTCACCCAACTTGCCCAGCCCTGGAGGCCCTGGAAGTCCTTGTTCACCCTTTAGGCCAGGGGGACCCTGTGGACCCATGGGACCCATGGGCCCCTGAAGACCAGGAATGCCCGACTGGCCCCTGGGGCCTGGAATTCCCATAAACCCTGACTCCCCTTTAGGCCCCGGGGCACCTGTTATACCAGGATTCCCAGGGGGGCCAATATGCCCTGCCTCACCTTTAGGTCCAGGTTTTCCGATAGGACCATTGGGCCCAGGGATGCCCTTTTCCCCAGGGATACCAGGTTTTCCAGAGGGTCCATTGGGGCCTTGGTCACCTCGAAGGCCAGGCAGTCCAGGAGGACCCCGGGGCCCGAGCTCTCCCTTCTGTCCTGGTATTCCATATTTTCCTGGCAATCCCATTGGACCTTGAAGTCCTGGTGGTCCTGGTTGTCCATCAAGTCCTGGCTTCCCAACTGGTCCAGTTAGTCCTTGTTCTCCTTTATCCCCCGGGAGACCTGGAAATCCACCATGTCCCTTTTCTCCTTTTAGTCCATTTGGACCAGGTTTTCCATAGCCATTAGTTCCAGGCATTCCAGGAGTACCCCTGGCCCCAGATTCACCTTTTGGACCTTGTGGACCTGGTGCTCCAGGAAGTCCATCTAGCCCAGGCTTCCCCAACCCAACTGGCCCTGGCAAACCTTGTAGTCCCGGGGGCCCTGCCTCTCCTGGGAGTCCTTGATCACCTGGGAGTCCTTGATCACCTTTAGAACCAGGTACTCCAGGCAAACCTTTTAGTCCTGGTGTGCCAATACCTGAAGGACCTGGTGGTCCAATACTCCCTTTTGGGCCAGGAGAACCCCTTAGACCTGGAAGCCCTGGATTCCCATTTCCATTCTCGCCCTTAGGCCCACGATCACCTGGTGGGCCAACTATACCCTTTATTCCTGGCTCGCCACGGACCCCAGGGGGGCCTCTCATACCTGGAAGCCCAGGTTTCCCATTCAAGGACAGTCCAGCTGGGCCAGGAAGCCCAGGATGCCCGGGAGGACCACGGGGACCTGGTTCACCACGAGGGCCTAACTCACCATTAACCCCAGGCATCCCCTTTGGCCCAATCTTTCCTGGGAGTCCCGGAAGTCCAGGCTTTCCAATTCCGGTAAAGCCTGAAGGTCCCTGAGGCCCTGGTGGACCTTGGGAACCAGGCTTTCCCAGTCCAGGTTTCCCTGGAAGGCCTGGTGGTCCAGGGGGGCCTCTTGGTCCTGGTTTCCCTTGGGGGCCAGGTTCCCCCTTCACTTCCATCATGGGTGGCATATCTAGAAAAAATATGTACAGGTTGTTAGGACTACTGTTACGGGTATTATTATTATTATTATTATCATCATCATCATCATCTTTATTATTAAGTACTTTAAGTAAGTACTTTTTTAAATTGCTGATGTCCGAGAGAAAAGGTGTCATCTCAATCCACACTACTATGGTGACTGGATTTTAATAACTATCTCTAATTTTTCACAATTAGTTGAATTCTTTGAGAAGAACAGTTAAGATTCTCTAGACTACTTTATACTACTTTGTACTTAGCTGTTGAGGAAACCGACAGACTATCCATCTTTTCAATCAACAAGTGTCTGTGAGTTTATCATTAAAGAACTGTTTGAATCAAAAAATATTTTTTATTGAAGACATTTTTCATTTGTAAAAATACAGGGTAATTTTTTAAATAAGAGTTTAACTAGTACTACAAAGAGAAGGCATAAAACCAGGCTGGTTGTGTTTTTCTGTTGTGAAATCAAAGAATTAATTATCTACATACAAGAAACACTGAAAATTCGAGAAATAGACAAAATATATTACATGATTATTATCTAAGAAATTAATACTTTGCATACTTCAGGATGAGTTTAGAGACTGAAAAGTCATATCTTAATCAGTGGCATAATTCATTTCCATTTCATTTTTTTTTTTTTTACTTTATCAGTGCTGTGAGTGGCTGGATATTATCCAGTCTGAAGGTACTCTATTAGACTAAATTCTGGAAAGGTCACCAGTCCATCACTTGTTATGTAATCACAAGTGACGAACACTTGTCACTGAGTTACCTTTGATGTTGTCCTAACTGACTCAGTTGGAGTTCCTGTTAAGGTTATTGGAGTTTACGTTTGATTTTGAAACATAGAGGAAAACAGCATGAAAAGTGTGCCACAGGTTGTAAACTCTGTCATTAATCTTTCCTATAACAGTGGAGTGCAACACAGCCAGGCTTAAACAGGAAAAAAACAAAAAAAAAACAAATAACACAGTTACTTAGCAACACAGTTCCTGTCTATTGCACTCCAAGTCTGATTAAATGGTGAATGTTAGCTCATAACAAGGAGATCTTTGTCAAATAGAACTGAGGTTGATTGCAAAACTTCTATTACTTGACAAGCCTGCCCTATCTGATCCATTTAGTCCTTTAGTCATGTGAATTGTTATTCTTAAACCTTGGTTTAAGGTTGATGTGGCTTCCTGTTTGCTGCATCCTGTTCATCCCTAGAATGTCACCCTTGCCAGGCCTTTGAACACTTTCTAGAAATCGTTCATGGCATTCCTAATGGAACCATGGACCAATATCGCCACCTACAGACAGCTGAAATTTTCAAGCAGTTTGCTATTGAGCACACCAGAAAGATCATTGCTAGTGTTTGCAAATGCACAATTGCTGACATTTTGAACAAGCATTGCTTTGTGAGCAATACAGATGACTATACAACATCTGTTGAATACTTCAGACTTCCAAAATATAATACCAATATTTTCTTGTTTATGTCTTCACATGCAGAACAGTTCATCCAGTCGTCAAAATCAGCCAAGCCCACAGGTCCAAGTCACTTATATGAAAATTAGAAAACATATTCATAGAAACTCAGAGCAAAAGAGTTACAGCATTTTCTAAAGATATAGGAACCTGCTTAGATACACATTTTACAGGGCTACAACCTGGCCAGGAGGACGAGGATGTGTGAGGGTGTAAAACTAGGCAAGAGGATGGCAGAAGACTGCCAAAGACACTGCTTCTTCTTCTGTTATACTGCAAGGGATAGCATAATATGTGAGGTCTGTGAAAATATGAGGCCAAAGAAAAAGGACTGACAGGCTGCATAGTGATCCACAGAGCTGTTTTCTTCCTGCACATAGCAGGCTAATATTTTCTTTTTTTTGCTATTGTTATGCTACATATTTTGTTCTGTAGAGTGTTGTTTTTTTTTTGTTTTTGTTTTTTTGCTGTTACTGTAGTTTAGTGTATTGTGTGACCATAGGAGGAAATGGTTTGGTGTAGTAAGAATTTGCTGTGACAGCTTGCATGAAAAGACTTTTAGGAAATTAGAAGATGAGGATTTCAACATTTCAGAATCTGACAAAGTGTATAAACATTTTGACCACTTTAATTTACATAGTGGCTAAAACTTACTTACTGACAGCTCCCTCATTTTGACACATAATTTAATGGTTTGGGATGAGATGGCGCTGTTTGTGGGGTTTTTTTGCTACATGTATGAGCTGTTATGTGAAATGAAAATTTCAAAAATGTTAAGACAAATATGCCAAAATAATTCAGAAAAACTTCACCGTACCAGACTATTATTTTTCTGGGATAACTGACTTCTGTTGTGTATCAAAGTGAATGCTATACTACACTGATATAAAGAGCACAAGAGGCTTTACATGCTGCTTTGTAATGCACAAGAGCACTTACATTTGCATGTACTTTCAGAGAGCGATTTTATTTTTCCTGCAGTGGTCACACGACAAAATAAACAGAAAAAAGCACAGACAATTTATAGAGCAGTGCACAGAACAGAACTAGTCCACAGTGCCACAGCTTCTCACTAACCTCACGCAGGGGCTTAACCCTCCTTATGTCTTATCTATGGGCATCCTCTTTCCTCTAAAAAATGTTTACCTGAGTACCTGGTCCTTCATGTTGACAAATTTTCATAACTCTGATGTGCTCAAGTTACTTCTCACTAATCAACTGTGGGATCGCAGATTTAAAAAAAAAAACAACTAAATTTGTTACACAACATCAGAAGACTCACAGAAATAATTCTGGAGAATAAAGCAGTTCAACTGAGAAGACACGACCTACTTCAAAAAGTGATAAACAGCCAAAAACTGTTCACACTGTAGGGAGCTGTTCTGAGAATGCTAAATGCTCTCACTGTTTCTCTATTTTTGCTAACTTCAACTCTTGTTTGTTTGAGAAGTGAGCCAACAAAACTGAGAAAAGCTATAAAATCTAAATCAAAGTAGTAAAAGCATGCTATGCACTGTGCACACGGTAGTATTGTACATTTATGAATGTTTACATTTAAATAAATGCAGTCCCTCTGACAGGATGGGGAGCACAAGCAGTCAGAAGATTAGGTTGTTAGGAAAAACGTGAACATATAACATTTTACAGCACCTTTAATATATCACACACAGAAGAAAAATTAGGTGCCTCAAACCAGAGATAATGATATGGCATTATTTTTTGAGATGCTAAGCCAACCCAAAAAGTCAGGCTGTCTTAGCCGACTGTGGGTAAGACGCAGTCAGTTGCTCCATTAGAGGACTTAAGACTGAATAATTTCATTAGCAATGCAGTGTGGACACATTACCACAGAGTGGCAGCAAACTCATATTCAATGTACCACATATATCAGAAATCCAACTTCTGCCACATTCTTTTCAATTCTATTTATACAAAGCATGCCTTTACACTCCTTGTATAGGAGTCTGCCATGACTGGGACAGTTGTCATCTTATTAGCCTGTCTGTATGTCTGTCAGACTAAGTGCAAAATGTGGTTCTGGTGACACCTACTGAAAGGTGAATTCCAGCAAAGACCAATGACATATTCCCATTTTATGCTCTATTATGCCCTATATCTTTTAATTATGATGCCACTGGCCTTGCGAATGGTGTAGTTAGAGTTAGATTTGAATTTATTTAATCTTTTCTAGATTTTTTTTTACATTCTCTCCTGGGGGATATGTAATAAATGGTGATATCCAGTTGGTAAGAGGAGCAATTTCAGCACACAATGTGCAGTCAGAGCTTCATGTGATTTGGTGCTTTAGACATAAGGTTACATTTTATGGAGGTAGTTTATAACCCCAGTTTCAAAAATGGGTGGGATGCTGTGTAAAATGTAAAATGTGTGTTTTATAAAACACTGAATGCAATCATATGCAAATCTCAAAACCCCATATTTTATTCCAATTTAAAAAAAAAACTTTAAGAAAACATCAAATGTATAAACCGAGAAAATGTACCATTTTAAGAAAATACTATGGTCATATTTTGAATTTGATGTCAGCAAAACGTCTCATAAATGTTGGGACAGCGCAATGTTTCTCATTGTTAGCATCCTTTCTTCTTTAAACAACCTTCTATAAATGAGTTAGAACTAAGGAGACCAGCCGCTGGACTTTTGGGAAAGGAATGTTGTCCCATTCTTGCCTGATAGAGGATTCTAGCTGTTTAACAGTCCTGGGTCTTTGTTGTGTTTTTTGTTAAGGTGGTCTGGACAGAAGGCAGGCCAGTTCAGAATCCATACTCTTCTACTACAAAGCCCCGCTGTTGTAACAGATGCAGTATGCAGTTCAACATTGTCTTTCTCAAATATTCAAGGCCTTCCCTGAAAAAGACGTCATCAAGACAAGATGTGAGCATACTGTGTGTTTCTCTAAAACCTGTATTTTACTTTCAGCACTGATCGTGCCTTTCCAGGTGTGCAAGCTGCTAGTTCCATAGGTGTTAATGCACCCCCATAACAACAGAGATGCAGGCCATTAAATTGATCACTGATAACAAGCAGGATAGTCCCTCTCCTCTTTAGTCCAGAGGATGCATGTTTTCTAAAAACACATTAATTTTTTGATTTGTTTTAACAAAAAACAGTTTCCCACTTTGCCTCAGTCCCTTTTAATTGAGCTTTGGTCCAGAGAAGTCGGCAGCATTTCTGGACCATGTTGAGTTCTTTGCACGATGAGCATTAATCTGCATTTGAAGATGGCATAGTGAATTGTGTTCATAATTTATATATAATTTCTGGAAGTGTTAATGAAGTGTTCCCCATACAGTTATTTTTCAAAACAAGCCAGCATTGCTCTTAAACTTTTCTCAATACAAGCATTTCATATGTTTTCTATGTTCTATTGTGAATAAAATGTGGGTTTATGAGTTTTACAAATCTCTACAATCTATTTGTTTGATTTACATTTTATACAGTGTTGCAACTTTTTTGGAACTGAGGTTGTAAAATGACAGTTATCAGTGTTTTCCAATTACCTAAATGACCAATAAGTAAAGTGTGAGGGGACCTATTAGACTGCTTTTACAGGACCAAATGAGACATAAAAGGGCTACATATGCCACACTCACAGGAACTACTCACCGACATAATGTCCTTTGCCCTCGCGAAACGGAGGTCCAATAGGCCCCTTCATCATGGGCTGAATGTACTTCATGTGGGGTATGGGGGCGTACCCTCCGGCAAAAGCAGGCACCACAAGCATCAGTAGCACAGAGACAGGAGCCAGCAGCATGGTCAACAGCATCCCAGGCTTTAGGTGTCACACGCAAAGAACTGAAGGGAACAGAGAGAGGACACAGAAAAATAAAACTCACTTTCACTCTTTGGTCCATCTTACTGAACATTTTACAATGCCAGACATTCAGAAAATCACTCAAGTGATGCAAGAACTTAGCTCCGTGAGTGTGCATTTATTGGTAATGGCTGTTAAATGAATTTACTTCAGGTTTCTGAAGTAATGCAGTGGCATCTTTTTCCTTATGTCCTCTATGAGAAATTGAAGTGTATAAGTGTCTTGCTTTTGCAGATATGTTAAAGACAGGCACTGGGTATTTATAAAAAACAAACAAACGATACTTTAAAATTTATATGAGCAAACACATTATTTAGACACAAAATAACATACAGTTATTACAGTATAGTATTTGTTCAGCATAGTCTAAGGCTCTGTTTGGTTTAGATGGCACTTGGCAACTGTGTAACTTTCATTTTTTTCATTTTCACAACCACAATCAGACAGCTGACCAGCAGCGACTGTAGGTGTGCTGGCTTCAAGCAGCGTGTTAAAGACTCCTGTTTCTACTGCATCTCTCCCGTGAACTCTTTTAGTCAGCTGTCTTTGAACAGATGACTGTCAGGAGTTATTTTGTGATGGTGTGAGATGCAAAATGTCATTTCAGGCTCATGTTGCTTATTTTTAAATGCCAACCATGTCGCGCTTAAAAACTCAGAAAGAACAAGACAATGCACCGCACAGCCATGAAAAACTATGTGCCTTAAATTGCTTTCTTTAAACTGGCTCATCATCCATTTAGGGAACAGAATAATAATAGGGCTTGGTGGCAGTACTGGAGGCTGGTTTCATTTCTGACAGTTACTTTGATAACTTTGGGTCATTATTATAAGCACAAGCAGAATTCAGAACCACTGTAGCCATGCTATAGCAGGTCTCAGTCATTATGAATCATATAAGGCTCCCGGTCAGTGTGTTATAGCAGCATCCTGTGTAGTTACATGAAAAAATAAATAATAGCATCCACAAATCTCTTCTTTTATTACTGACACCTGTCTTGTCATGTTCATTTTGTGAGTTTGAAGCTTGTTAGTCTCTGCATTCAACAGCAAGAAGAGCGATCACTCTGAAAGCACACGCCAACACTAACTGACATTTGCTAATCTGAAAATTGCACATTGCTGTTAATTGGCAGCATCATTAGGAGTAATTGGGGGTATTCACAGTGGTTTTTAAATCACAGATGCTCAGAAAAAAAGGTGTGTTTATTGCCACCATATGTGCTGACTCCAGGTCTCCTTTACAGCTTTTCTCCTGCTGTGTTTTTTTTTTTTTTTTTTTTGTGACTGTTTAATAATTGCATAGCTAGATTGTTCAATTCCTGTTTTAGAGCAATTTATCAAAGTGTTTGGGGATTTTTGGGGTTCCTTTTACAAATTATGATTAGTCTGTGGTTTATGCTTGCTTATGCTGTAAGGAAGAATCAATGATCTCTCGATAAGTGTTCAAATCAAAATGTAATCTATGGGAAATCACGAAAGCGCAGAAAAAGATATTAAGAGAAATAAACAGGAGAAAAAGAGAGCCGCGTTGGTAAGACGCCGTTTGGTCGTTGGCCGACTTTCTGGCTGGCTGGCAGGGGAGCTCGTCTGGTATGGGGGTCTGCGGTTTTTGGTGCAGATGCAATTTAACAGGCAGCTCTGGATGCCCACCATTCTGCAAGGCATCACAGAAACTGTGCACGAACAGGGACAAGTCACAGACAGGCACTTGGGAGACCTTTGCAATCTGTTTATCAAGTATTTAATTTGTAGAAAAGCTCTGCAGTGGATGTTAAAAAATGCAATCCCGTTTGTCTGGCCACCGTGAGCCACCGCTGGACTCATACGAGCTCTCTCTCACACAAGAACACCCACGTAACAGAACACACACTCTTGGTATGCATGAGAAAGCAGAAGACTTCTAGAAAGCAGTTATACAGGGTGGCTTAAAAATACTTGAAAACCTGTTAAGTTTCACCCACTTTCACATGAAATCATTCCATTCAAAACACATCATAACAAACCCCAAGTCTGAACGTGGAGTGGAGGGGGCTCATGATGAATTAAAGCCTCTTTCGACCATTAAACAACGAGCGGGATCCAAAGTTACAGCGCGAAAGCTTCGTCTGGCAGGACGAGTGACGCATTATACAAAACAGATCTGACCGAAAAAAGACAGAATACAGCAACAGAGCCAAAAACACACAAGGACAGAGCACAAAAGGAACATTAACGAAGAAATAAAAGAGAGTGTCGCAATGAAAGGTGAAAGGGCACCACTCATTCATTTTGTTACAGAAGTGATCATCATTTCTGCTTTATATCTATCTTTTGCAGCTTTGCACCTCCCTGTGGCCGTTTTAAGCCATGCTCTGATGGTTTTCTATGGAAGGGCACTTCATCTCTCATCATCATATCATTTCTGAGAAAAGCCAAGAGTACCTGTGGGGCGTACTCGCATTCTCCACATAACTGTATGAACGAGAGGATTATTAGCTGTGTTAATATTATCAGATGATTATGATGATAGCATATGGAGTCATAATTACAAGATCATTTTGTTTGCATCTCTTTCACCGCAGCTTTGCAAATGGAGCATAGATTTCCCTTAGGTAATCACCTTTCTTGAACATGCATTGGACATCACTTAAAACGAGCCAAAAACCTTAATCCACGCAGGCTCTGAGCCGCCAAAGCAGACTCGGCATCTTCCAAACCCAAATTCAGAAGCATCTCAAGTGGCTTGCTCAGACAGGCGAGGAGACACAATTCCCTTACTGCTGCGTCTGCCTTCTAATATAATCAGCGCTGAGGAGGTGAGCTCCAAGGTACTCTGCTTCCATTTCCCCTAAGCTGTGCATGTGCAGGACCAGACCGCCAGACATTTCCTAAACCATGCGGCACAGACAGATTACAGTAGGTACACTGAGTGTGAGGGTTCTGTGTCATGGGGGGAAGAGGAGGTGATTGTTTTTGTGGTGAACATTTGAGCCGCTCCCTGAGTGGAGAACTCATCACCTTAACATCATGTAGGGCATTATGCCGGCTTTCATAAAAAAGAAAGAAAGAAAGAAAGAAAAAACACCAAATGGTTCAAGAACAACCAAGGCCTATAGCGGTTAAATAGTTTGGTTAAAACCACAAGCCTCGCAGGGAGAACGGCACTTAAAACCTGACCAAATATTTTAGCTGATTCATCCCATTCTGACAAACCGTAGCCACAGCCATTACCATAACCGTTCCTAACTCCAACCATGAACCCACAAGTCTTACCCAGCTCCTATTCCCAAGCTCTCTTCCATTATCAGCCCAGTTTTTTTGTGAATTTAACAAGCAAATGTTGGAAAGAGAAGACATTCTGATACTATCAAGGGCGCTTCTTTACACTTTTGGCTCTGTCTGATGTCAGTTAAGAGTGGATATCCTTAAAATAGTCATCTCAGGCACACAGCTAGAGCCCAAATCATGTTCAAGTCCTCTGCTTGTGAGGGGAAGTCAATGAGATGAAAATTTGGCTCCCTTAGAGTGAGAAAGGAGCTGAAAATGGGCACAACAGCCATTGCAACCCTAGAATAGAGAGAAAAAGGAGAAGATTTTTCAAATTCAGTTTATACATTTGTGGTTTATTAATCAATCTGCAGTCTAGACAAGTGAGTGTTAATGCCCTTAGCAGATTTGTAGTTGAAATACATGCACCTGGAGATGTCAAGACAACAAATGGACAAAGTGCTAAAAATGTGCCACTTTATTTTCTTCAAAGACAGAAGAGAAGGTCTGCACAGCAGTTACGAAACACAGTTTGTAGTGAGTCTAAGGGCTTGTGTATGAAGGGGCGAGAAAAGTGAGCATGTTTTTCTTCGAGAATCACCTTCTTTAGTATGAGGTAATCCCTCCAACAGCCTCGGTGGCACGTTAAGGTGTCAGCTCCGAGCGTAATATTTGAGCTGCGGTCACACTTTCTGCTGGCTTTGAATAACTCAATATTGTGCAAATAAGCAGCAGGGAAACAGCACGAATGCTCACATAACATGGCTGTGTGTGTACAAAAGTGGCCACTAAGCTAATGCATATATAATGAGACATTAACATCTGTTATTTTAGTTACCAGCAGCTGGAAAAATGTATGAAAAGTTTTGTTTGGTTGTTTCTCAGGAGAAAAAAAGAAAAGAAAAGAAAAGAAAAGAAAGTCCCCTTTGACCCGCCACAATAAAAGCCCCAATGTCCTCTTATTTGTGTTTCCACTGAATCATAAGTTAAGTATAAAGCAGCCATAGGAAACACAGTAAATAGTTCTTTCTAATGTCGAGACATGAGGTAGACTATTTATACTGATCCACATGATTTGTACATGACCACACATTTACAAATACGCAGGCACACCAAATCAAACAGCTCTCAGGAAGGCGCTCACTCACAGACATCATCCAATGATATACACCTTACGGGATGAAATACCCTTTATATCCCTTTACATTTACAAGAGCCGTGAGATGTTCAAAGGGGAACGAGTTTATGTTGACGCCGTTGTTAAAGAGGGAGAACATGTGAGAATAAAAGGAAATGAAGGCCGAGTAAATTGTGGGGAGCTGAGGGGAGAGTGAAGAGGTCACACAGAGGGTTTTCTTTTCTTGATGACTTCACTCAGAGGAACACGTCTAATATCCTAGGGCACTTAATCTGAGTGCAGAAGCAGACATGCTAATCATAAAACTGCAGGTCGATGTATTGTACTCACGAACAGGTCTCTGTGTGAGGGACAAAGGGTTAAAGCAGTGAAAGTGAGGCTAATTAGTCTCAGAATTATAAAGCTCCAGGACCTCACACATGTCCAATTGCATGGGAGTTTTACAAGGGACCATTATATGCTCTTCAGTTCCTAGCAGGAACAGCTTTAGGCCCATGAAAAGTAATCCATTCCAGCATATTAGCCAGACTAACCCCCATGCTGCTTTAGCAATTCATGCTCTATCACCTCATCTTTATATGTAGCATTTGGAATCAGGATAAAGCAGAGAGAAAGAGGGATTTTGAAAGTCTGCAAAACACCCAGAGTTACCCCAGACCTGCCAAGAAGTGGATTACAGTATGCGGAGGAATTGGTGGGGGGCAGACACCGACAGCTACACCTTTCCGTCTGCCCCGCCAATGCACCTCAACTCAATATGAGTACCTGATTAGGTTATCAAAAGGAAATAGTAAAACTAATAATCTTATAAAAAGCAATCTGCTTCCCTCTCTCCAGACCAGTAAATGCTCAATGAAATTGCACCTCAAAACTCTCCAAAATTGACGTTACATTATAATCCTCTCATCATGTGAATAAAAATTCGACGTTGATATAAAGTTAGAGATTTGCACATTTGGAATGCAACAACTGTAAAGGGTTTGGTGTTATAAGAGCACTGTGCAGGTGACCTCACCTCAAAAGTAAAACATTGAGGATGCTCAGTAATGTAGCTAATCTTTAAACTAAAATGATGATTCTGGCTCTCCCTGCCATGCAGCTCTCAATTGAATAAACTCGGCTTCCTCCAGCCTCTCGTCTGTGCTGCTCATTGCTAGTGTGAATATTGTTTGCTGCCAGAAGCAAGCACGGCGGAACTTTTCCTGCTGTTTATTTGAACGTAAAAGTAAAAAGTAGGGGGAGTCCACAATGAAAGAGCAGCAGTTTTATCAATTAAGTGTTATTGTGATTTTTTTACAATGTCTTTTAAATATAAACCAAACTTAAACAGCAGTTTCTCCCTTTTTAGTCGAGGACCATGGTGTGTGTTGGCTGAACACACAGACTAGCTGTGGCTTTGGAGAAATGAGTAATTTCAAAGTTAGTGCAAGAACTTCTCCAACAAAACAATCGTATCGGTTGAACGGTCTTACCACAAACACCCAAACTAATTGTTTCTATAAAAGTGATTCCACTTTAAAGGCTGAAAGAAGGCAATATGAGAAGGCTGGAGACTGATCATGTGTTAGTTTCATGTATAACATTCTACTAAAAGGTTGATGTTTGAGTCTCATCTGAGACTGCAGTTTACCGGAAGTACTTTGGTTAGTAGTAATAATGGTTTTAAGAGATGATTTTTTTTTTTACACAACTTAGGTAACAAAAAACTTTTTTACAAGGTAAGAAAAATTTAAATGACCTCCCCCATACCCTGAATGAATTCTGTCAGCCCAGTATATAGCAGTAAAGGGGTGGTTTCCGGACCATTTGAATAGGTACTGGATTTTTCCAAGGGTAGCCCTGGCAAAGTGTATAAGGAGAGATTGTATTCACCAACTTCTGATGCACAGCCAGTCATTTTGTTCTGGAAACAGGCCTGAAATATGACAAAAACTCAGTTCAGAAAAGAAAAACAAGGGTTACCCCGAGTAGCCATCTAAGGGGGTAAGAGTTGTGCTACAAGGCTCAATTTTCCACCCCATCTAAGGTAGGTTTGTGGTTTTGCATTAGCGCCCACTTGCATTTCTCGTTCTATGCAAAGAAAGGGAAGTCCACCAATGCAGAGGTTACCAAAAGTCAAGAGTTGTGAATGATCATTTACAGCTGGTTAGGGAATACTCATTCTTCCCTAGCAACCGGTGGTTTCCATATAGTCACCAATAGGCCTCTAGGACTGTGTGACTGAGACTTTAATGACAGCATGTACAAACAAACTATGTTTTTTTCTCCTGCAGGAGGAAAACTCATATTCCATCTAACCTGTTGAAAGTGAGAGTTTTGTCACAGGGTTGTATAAAGTAAAATGACTGATGTACTTTTGCATGTACTGGCTTTAGTGAAGTGGATTATCTAGTCCTAGGTTGATTTTTTCCCCTCCAACCTAACATAACCTAACTTGACAAAATAATAAATAAATAATCAAAACAAGGTAATTTCTTACAGTACAGCAGATAAAGATATGTTTAATCCTTGTTTTAGGATCTCTTACACAATGTGTGGTTTGGGTTTTCTAGAAGCTGTAAAAATGCTGTAAAAAGCATCCTCCAAAATGTTTTAATCTTAGTCTTATTAGAGGCCCACACAGTACATTTTAAAAGGTGAATAAAAGCTAACTCCGATAGTCTTATCACTCTGAAGGGGAAGGGCTTAGTGAACACGTATTTGTTCAGACAGGATGGTGTAGTTCAGGATCAAGGATTGGACACAGTAATCTGTATGTCTTTAATGTAATGGGCTGGGTTTGGTCTGTGTTATGTCTCCTGCTTCTGTGCCAGTGTCTCCAAGTAGCTGTTACCTTGTTCCCTTCACTGGGTGGGTGGCTTTGCTTCTGCCAGAATGGCGCCTTTGAAATGTTCAGCAGACAGAGGTCAGGGAAGGCACAGAAAACTGACAAAGCCGGGACCAATAAAAGAACTCAAAACAAGCCACCTTTCAAATGATTTATAATTGCAGATGATTCATAATTTCCCTTTAATGAGTTTCTCAGTGAGGTTTTTGCTATACAGCTTTGTTATTGCTATGTGAGAAAATATTCACGGTGGCAGTTCATCCAGAGTCAAAGCTGGCGGTGGCAAGGGCTCAAAGCCCATGTGGAGAAGAAGCACATGGGTCTATTTAAGACTCGGGGCTCTGAAGGTGAGAAATGTTCTGGGGCCCTGAAATAAGGGGCCTAAACCCGTAACAATCACAAACCATCAATTGTTCCATTCTTTTTTGCCAAGACTGGAAAAAATCCCAAGCTGCACGTAGCTGGGGCTAACTTCCAGGAAGGAAAAGCCCAGAAAAATCCTCTGGTAGTCTGTCTCTATCAAAGGATTCCACAGTTTGACACTCCACGAAAACGGAGAGCAATAACAGATCACACTGTCAAAGACTACCACTTGTGGTTGTGTCGAGGGACGAGGAAAAAGAGTAATATGTCTTTCGACTGTAAACAAGATAGAAGCAACAGACGGGGAGAAGAAAACAAGAAGCTGCGAAGGAGATGTGAAGTCATTAAGAAACGAGGGGCAGACTGAAAAACAGGGAGCTGCAGAAGAGAAATAAAAAAGAAGAGGAAAGCAACAGCTTTGGCTCTTGAGCTCCCTGTTGAGCGACTTCAGATGCACACTGCTTCTGCTTGCATCTGAAACAGATTCACACGTACGCGCACGTGTCAAGCGCACACAAATACACAAATCAGTTGGCAGTGAAACAAAGAGGGAGACCTATTTTTCTGTCCAAAATGGAGGAAAATGGAGCAAGGGAGAGAAAGAAGCGGAGGCAGAAGGGAGATTATAATTTAATAAGGGGCAGGAAATCTTGGTCAAATCCCCCTGAAGGAGTTGAAATGCCTCTAAGCTGGAGGCTACTGCTCTACAGACTGACTGAGCTCCATCTGAATGGGCTTCTCTGCAGGCAGGCGGACAGACAGCCGAAAAGCAGACAATAGACAGGGAGAAAGAAATTCTGCTGTTTGGCGTCACACAGAAATAGAAGAATGAATCTGCAATTTGTAAATACACATGCCCACACGAGCTTCATCATTTCTTATTTATTTAGGGCCTGAATATATGTAAAATATATGTAAATGCATGTAAACAAGACCAAAGTAGTTGATTGTAACTACTGGAATTTTTCAGTGTTGGTTGGTACTCAAATTTAACTTTTCCCTTTCTGCTAATCTAAGCCAATACTACATAGCACCATAACCTAACTAACTAACTAAATAAATGCAGCCCGGGACCCTAAATTAAATGAAACAAGAAAACGACTACAGTGCATTTGAGTAACTGCAGGCTCCCTGGACGTTCCTGGACTAAACTGAAGACTGAAGCCTAGATTACAATGACATAAACTCCTCTTGATAGTCAACAAAAAAAACAGGAAATAACCTTTAAAGTAAACTGTTGCATTTTCCTGAAGGTCTAACACACTGTGAGGAGGTGTTAGATGATGGGAATATGTGATCTCTCGGTGAACTCTTAAAGGAATTCTTGTTCACCGTAGCATTGCTGCTGTTAGCATGATAGTGGTGTTATGGTGTTTTATTTAGAGGTGAGAATCTTGAAGTAACTTATTATAAGTGAAACTATCACGATACAACACAAAGTACATTGTAAATTCTTGTCTATAATATGACAGAATGTACATGTAACCCAAACTGCATTATTGAGTCATTGTGGGTTTAGATCCCTGACTGACAGTTTCTCTTGTGACTTTTTATCTTTCTTTACTTGTTTTCACACTCGGGCTGTTTATGCACCACTTTGCATTATTAAACTCTTCCTCCTGTCTCTCCTGTGCCTGAAGTTTCATCCTGTTAAAAGGGAGTTTTTGCTTTCTGGTGTCGTAAAGGTTTTGTGATTTGGCGATATCAATTTAAATGAATTGAATTGAACTGAATTTTGAGGGTGTCTGGAAGTTTGCCCAACAAATCTACATGTGACAACAATCTGACCTGTTGCTACAAGTCATTTAATCCCTGTATAACCATTGCAGGAGCCTGGTAAGCATAGCCAGCAATAAGTCGGACTCATTCCCAGTGGGTGTGGACACGCTGGAGAGATTGCATCTCATCTGAAACACCTTGGTTTTCCCCTCACCCTTCCCCTAAGTTGGAGGAGGTAGCTAGGGAGAGGGAGGTCTGGAGATCCTTGCCTAGCCTGCTGCCCCCACAAACAAGCGGCAGATAAGCGGAAAAAAATGGATCGATGGATGAATTTGGATGTTCTCCCCATGCCTGAGTGGGTTTTCTCTTGGTACTCCAGTTTCCTCCCACAGTCCAGAGATCTAAACACATCTAAACACATTAGGTTAACTAGTAAATTGGCTGTAGGTGTGAATGTGAGTATGAATGGCTCTCTGGCTGGCTGTGTTAGAGACTTGTCCAGCATGTACTTTGCCAGCTGGAATAGGCTCCAGCTCAACCACAGCACTAAATAGATAAGTAGAAATGGATGGATGGATGCTAAAGATGAAAGTTTTGCTGCCTGGAACCAAATTGGTTCTTTTTTTTCCTCCATTTTTTTCTCTAAACATTTAAGGGCAGAGAGAAATCTGTTAAATCCCCCTCTGTGCAGAATCACTTGTTCATTCAGCCACCCACATGTTTTAAATCGATATTCATTAGACGGTTTGAATCCCAGTTGAGGACCATTAACAATTCACTGGCCCTCGTTTGATTGATCACTCACTTTAAACACCGCTGACTCCAGCTGGTTCTTTCAGGCTTCAGACATAACCAGCTAAAAAGAGCCCACAAAGCACACCAGACACACACATGCATATGAACCAGACCACCAGCATACAGCACAGAGCCCCCTCTGACTGTGGTCCTTGCTGAAGCCCACCCCACCCATCAGGATCAATGCAAGTCTTTATTAGCTGCTGGCTATGACTGTTGGCTATGTAAGAAGATCCTGCCAGTTCTGGCCTCACACCTCCCCGAATCTACTGCTGGATTGTATAAACAAAGCTTTGTGTGCTCAAGCATTTGTGTTTGTGTGGGTGGAGTATGTATGTCGTTGTAAAGATGACATTAAAGTTCAGTTGAAAGAAATTTAAAAGGGTGGGATGCAAGAAGGACTTTAGAATCCTGCCATAATTCCCATTTCACTCTAGAATTTAGACTTTCCAGCCAGTCTCTAACTCGAGTGATCAGTGTCAGCGGAGCAAGCATGTGATAAGTGGGATTTTTAGTGTGGCTACATCTGTGCAGTCATAATCAGTCTGCTTCTTGAGTATGAAAGACATAAAATGAGTTATTTGGTGGCTGAAACTCACACACTGGGCCGTGTAAAAATTGTAAGAAAACCAAGTGATATGTCCCGTTGGAGTAATTGTACAGTGGGCCCACACCAGCTTCTATGAAGGCTATAAGAGCCACAGGAGAAGCCCGGGTCAGACTAGACGGCTTTAGGAGCTCTGGGATGTGTCAGACGATGACAAGTAGAGTGCAGAGCTGGGTTTGTGCCCAGTCCTGTTTCACACCACTGCGTATTACTAGATGTCTGATTTAGTTTGTGATTTCACACTGAGATAAAGCCTCGAGGTGCCTACAAACTGTACATTGTGTACTCGACACATACATAAAGCTGTGTTTAGTTTGAACAATGGGGGTCCACATTAAACCGAGTCTGTGTTGGTCGTCCCACAAAAAGCATCAAATACGTTCTGGCATTCTGGTGAATTTACAGTGAAAGCCACTTATAATGCACGAGAAAACACATACTTCAGGCACGACAGCAAAATTCAATGTGCTAGAATAAAATTCAGTAAGGCTCAAAGGTATATGCAATACATACTTTACTATAGATCAGCTTTTATTGTCATCTATTCCAGGGGTTTCAAACATAAGGCCTGGGGGTCAGAATTGGCCCAGCAAAGAGTCCGATCAGTCCCACTGGATGCCTTTGGAAAAAAAGAAGGCAATACACTTTGGACTTTAAATTGTGTTTTAATATGTTTTGCAGCTTTTCCCCCATGGCCATTCATGTGACACCAAAGTATTCAAGTAATATATAAACAATTAAAGGACAGAAAAAATCCTGTTTTTTTACAATCTCCTACAGAAATTTCTGTTTTATTTAGATTTTTTATGATGGGTAAGTTAAAAAAAAAATAATAATTTCTGTCAGTTAACTGAAACTTTCTCTTTTTCTATACTTTTACACATTTATTTCTTAGACTTTAAGTCATGCTGACACATCTTTTTTTCATTTACCATACTGGCATTTCTTTATCATGTATAAAAGAAATAAGAAGGAGAATGGGAAAAGAAAGGGGAGTTCCACTGGTCCAGCCCACCTAAGACCAAAGTGGGCTATATGTATCCCACAATGTAAAGTAAATGTTACATCCTTGATCTTTTCTCTCCTGTTTTATGTAATTTATTTGGGAAAATAGCCTTTAATATTCGTGTGCCACCTTTTAAATGTCAGTAATACATTTATTTAAATAAAGAAATAATACAGCATTTTGAGATGTGTAGCTCGGATTCAATCATACTTGAACACTAAAGACGTTTCCCTGAGAACATGTGCACTGCTCTCCAGTTCAGTCAATCCAAAATATCCCGACATGTAAACCTGGCAATGTTGTGGCAACAAACTTCCAAAAGAAAAGAAAAAGCCAACGCCTTTATTTATCTCAAATCATTTTTGGATTATATGCAGCTGACATATAGTGGATTTCACACTGAAGATAGCTCAGACGAGCTGCTTGCTAATTTCCTCGTGATCAAGTGCAGCTCTGCAGATGCGTTTGTTAAATGTCAAGGACCTGAGAACAGACGGAGATACGCCAGTTTGGCAGCGGAACCGCATCTTGCTTCAATAATCATGTGGCGCAGATCCGCAGCCAGGCCAAGACAAAAAACAAACAAAAAAAAAATACAAGGCAGCATTTCAGCTCCCCCTGGCAAACATTTTGGGGAAAATGAACTTCCTCTGAAAATGGCAGCTGCTCGCTTGCCTTTACTGCACCAGATTACTCCGGTTGCGTTCAACAAACGTTGCAGTTAAACTCTCCTGGCGTGCTCTCTAACATCTGTCATGTCTTGTGCATTTTCCTGTCTGTTGAGCTGAACTGAGGTGAACAAGGGACAGAATAAAATGTGGAGATGCTGGACGATGGAGTGTGGGAGGTGAGACCGAGGGGATGAGGTGAAATAAATCAACTCAAGCTTGAAGGAGGACAGGGGGAAACATGTCTCAAGTATACAGGGGTTAACTCAATATTTCCTCCCTAAAAAGAGAAAAAGATGGCGGGCTCTCTCTTTATCACTCAGCCTCACTCTGGTACTCTGCTTCTCCTTGCTCTGTCAACAACCCTCCACTCTCTTGGCAGATAACTCAATGAGGGTGACTCCCTGTTTAGTTCCCTTTCCTGCAATTGATTACATCGGGGCTTCTTTTTATATTAAAACCAAGCCTTCCTCATTCTTTCTCTCTTATCTCATAGTCTTAGTCATCAGGAGGTGATCAGACACATGGAGAGAGGAATGTTCCAGATGAGACAAGATATAATGAGCAGATCAAAGACGGCGTTGTCAGTCAGGGCCAGTTCAGGGGAATGGATAAAAAAAAAATCTGCAAACTTTTATATATCTCTGTTAAAGCATTTTATAATGTTTGCCTGCTATGTGAGGCCTGTATGTGCAAACTTTGATTTAATTTAGGGATCTGTTACTGCTGCAAGCACAAAAAATGTATGGTTACATGGACTATAAAGTGCCTGGTCTGAGCCCAAGAATCAAGCTCGAGCACTGCCCATCAGGAAGAAAGGGGGGAAAAGCATTTGACAACAAACATTCAGATAATTGCGTGGTGTTGAATGAGCTCCATTTCCTTGTTCACCTGCCTCATAGAATTCCTGCAGCGCTGCCAAGACTCAATAAAACAGCACATTCAACCACCGTGAGGCTAGACGCAATAATAACCGTCTCGTTTTGCATTGTGTAGCAAATGGTTGGAAATTAGGAGGAAATAAAGCAACACTCGGCACATGTTTTCTCTGGTTTTGAATAGTAGGATCTGTGCTTGCTGCTTTTAATCAGATTGTATCAGTGCATCGAGCAATAATGGAGCTCCGTTTTGGAAGGTTATGATAAGGCAGGCGAAGGCTACATCAGTCCGCATGCATTAATGGTTCATTAAGGGCTGATTCTCAAGATCAGATATGTGTTTATCTCAGACCTGGCAGCAAGAAGAAGGGGACATTCTTTCGAGTCTGGAGTTGGTTTAGATTGATGGGCCCTCAGTTAGATAATCACCAGACCAAAAGAGGGCTGAAGCAGCTTCTTTGTCTGCACTTGGCAGCTGGAGGGGACGGGAGGATTGGTGGGAGGAATATGAGAATTAGAGAGGAATAAAACTTACACCACAGACATGAGAATGAGACACATCCTTGGATACTAGAGTAGCAGCGGGGGAGGACAGCCCGATGCAGAGAGGCGGCGGAGGCCAGGCTCCTAAAACAGACCCTGTCCAGACCAAATAAATCAAAACAGACAGAGATTGGGGCTGTGGGCTTTACAGGCAGCGCAAGGTGCACATGTCTTGAGAAAATACCTTTGAAGTATTTGGATGATGAACATGTTGTTCTGTCAGCAGATCATTGCAGAAAATAGCTCTAAAAATGCTACCTGCATACTGTCATGCCAGCGCCGAACAGCAGTCACATAAAGTTATCGACTAAACTGAAAAATCAGAGACTTCCTTTGGGGAAGAAAGGTTCAAATAATGCATGAATAGGCAGAAATTTTGCTAAACAGAGGCTGATGTTCAAATCTGACTCTGGTACTGCGTGTCTTCCGCTACGATGTTTCCTAGACTTCCTGTTCAGACTCCATCGTTATGCTACTATAAAGGCTAAAACCCCCCAAAAATCTTTAAAAAAAGGAATTTTATAAACTATAAGCTATACATAAGAGGCAATTATGTGTCAGCATTGTGTTTACAACTTTGATTGCTGACCTCAAGTGGATGAAAATAGTTAAAGAAGTTCCAGAAGGGTTCATTACCACACATTCATTCCAACACAATGAGTCTTCTGTTCAGTATGACACATTCTACGCAATGTGGAACATTAATAAAGCAAGGAGAGTGAAAGGTATACCTTCATGAAGTCATGTTCAGTGCTTCCAGTGGACCAAACCTCTCAATGCTATGTTTTCACTCCAAACAAACCTAAATGACCGACCTGCCAAAATAAGGAACAGGCAGGACAAGAAGAGGATTTGAGGGAAGAAGTGGATGTTGAGCACCCTCTTAAACCCAGTTTGTTTACAAGTTGTCGGTTTGCAAACACACGCAAAGTGAAGTAGGGTCCAAGTGGCCAAGCGTTGTCCTGTGAGTCAGATTAGGGTGATCTTGCGCTGCCTGGGCAGATGCCTCCAATCTCATGTGCGCAAGTGTGTGAGTGAGATCATAGATGAGAAAATGTGTCATTTCCTCTGGGATACACCCGTGTTAATGATCTGTCAAATTTTACACACAGCAGAAGTTATGTTCTGTTAAACACCTGACACTTAAACAGCCACAGAAAGAGAGCAAGTCAGTTCTTCCGTGATTTATTTGAAGCTTTTCTCAAGACGGTCTTGTTATTCTTTCTCATGTGGAAATAAAAGATAGTAGTGCAGGTCTGCAGGGCTGACAGGTTTAACAGTGTACCATTTTAACTGTCAGAACAGAAGATATCATCTACATGCTGATTAGGGGACTTTAACTGCTTTCTGCCACGCCAAGAAACCACTTCCAGCAACTGACACAGCAGCTTAAACGCGAGGACTGAACAGACAGTGGAGAAAGAAGAGAGGCAGACGGGGAAAAGCTGCTCTAGTTCTTTGGATGACAGAGAGCAGGCCGCTGCGGGAAACCTCAGCTCCTTCGTTCACTGTGGTCTGAGAACATAAAAAGCTTCACATCCTTTGATCTGCAGACTTGAATACGTTTCTCAGCTTCGTGAAAAAATAATACAGCTTTGGAAACCATATTACTCAATTATTCCCCCATTACTGCCCCTTCCCCCTCTCTTTCCACCTCCTTCCCTTTCCTCTTCCATTCCTCCCACATTAGCGATTCTGTCTTTGGTATCAAAGTGAAATAAAGATTAAAGTCTGGGTGAGGGGAAGAGTTATGTGGTATGGGGCAGCCCGGCACTTTGCCACAATTTTAGACGGGGGTTTGATCCACTGAGTTATTCGCCCTCTTTCTGCCCACTGGTGGCTCCGTGCTTGCGACTGAAGACGGCAGGAAAATAAAGAGGGGCTTTTGTTACTTCTAATCCAAGCCTGACATGTTAAACATGAATTGACAGCTCAGCATTAGCGTTGTACTCGAGATGTAGCCGTTTTCTGTTCATACCTTCTGCTCTAACTTCTCTGGAAGACTTTAAAAGTCTACGTCAGAGAGGAGTCTGTCATCCTTTAGCATTCTAAAGGGAGGCAACGTCTAAGCTTCTCTTTGAACCATCAGACCATTCTCCATCTTGACATTTATCAGCCGCCATCTGCCCACCAGCTAAGCACCTGTCAGTCAAAAGCCACCAGACCATCACTGCCTCCTCACTTCCAACTGTGCGTACCCTGTGACCCACCATGACCTGGGAAATGTAACCAATTATGAAGCACTTCAGAAGGTCAAATCTCATGCCACTGCCAGCAACTTTTACAGATCACGTTTGTTACCCTTGTCACTTAGCTAATCTTTGTAGACACCCCCCCTTTAGACAGAATGGTATTTCTCTTTGCACACACACAAATCTGTAGGATGTGTAAGTGACTGATGTAATGTAATTGTGGATAAAATTCCCATTTTCATGTATGTTGTGCTTTCAATTTTTGAAGGCATAGCATCACTCCTTAAAATCTCCTTAAACATTAGTGGTTGACTGTTATATTTCTGTCTTATTTACTGATACACTGAATAAATCTTCAGTTTTTATAGCAGTCCAACAAGTATGACTCATTCCAGCTAAGACAGAAAAAATAATCAGTCTTTGTGGATCCACATACAAGTTTTCAGAAGAAATAAAAGCCCCAGGTAGGCTGAATGAATGCAGTGTGAAATGACGAGTTGCAAGCCACAAGACAAATAGATATGCCTCACACCTCTGGCTGGCATTTTACACTTTTTTAGGCACAGTGTTACTCTAATTAGCTTTGTGTGAATAATATTATCTATTAGCAGCATTTAGCCATAAAGCACAGAACTAACCCCCTTCCCACAACCCTGTTGTAAATCAATAAAATGTTGATCACAAAAAAAGCACAGTACTAAACAAATGTAAATCAGATCATGTGGTGATATCACCAAAGCTGAGCCATTTGTCACGAACAAAAACATCAACCTCAGGTGGATGATCGACAGAAAGTCTGAGGATCAACCATTTCAGGACACACTGTCTGGGAAACATGAGTGTCTGCATACAGTTGCAAGAAAAAGGCTTGTTTACAGGACCTTGAGCAAACTGTAGACGCCCGTCAACAGTGTTGATTCTGGAGAGCAGTAGCTGTTGTCCTGCCATGCACACCCATTTTTGTTTTACTGCTGATGACGGATTCATGACCCTTAACATTAGCCAACTTGAGAGAGGAATTTCACTGCTTAGAAGTTACCCTGGATTCCTTTGTGACCAGGAATCCAGGCTAGCCTCTTTGTTGGTTGACCACTCCTGGGGAGGGTAACACTGGTCTTGGATTTTCTTCTTTATATGTACAGTACAGTCTCACAGTGGATTAGTGCAGAACAAACACTTTAGAGATTGTTTTGTAACCTTTTCCAGTCTGATGAGCGTCAACAACCCTTTTCCTGAAGTCAGTCAGAATTTTGCTTGTGGCATGATGAAATTCCTTAGTGTGTTGTAAACAAGGCACTGATAAACCGCCAGTGCTTTAAATAACAAAGCCTGCACACTCACATCTGTCATCTCATTGATGAAAAGCACTGGATTCTAATTTACCTTTAAATTACATGTTAATACTTAAGGTTCAAATACTTTTATCTCTGACAGAAATAAAGTCTTGGTAAAAAGAAAGTTCAACCCTACTGGGTTCTAAGGCTTTCAAGGCATAACAAGAAATGATCTGTTCCTTGACAAGTCTTAAAGTAAGATAAATGCAACTTCGATGAACAACAACAAAACATGCCACACTGTGTCATTATTTATTTAATGAAAACTAAGCAGAAGATGTAGAAGAGGTGTAGAAGAAGAAAAAATCCATACATTCCAAGATTCAATAGCTTGAAGAATCAAGTTTAGCTGTAAGTTGAGGTCTGAACTTTGACTGGGCCATCGCAACACCTTGATTCTTTTATTTTTCTGCCACCCTACTGTGCTTGGGATTTTTGTCCTGTTTCACAAGCCACTTTCAGCCAAGCTTTAGCTGTCAGACAAACGCCCTCACATTTGACTAGAATACTTTGGTATACAGAGGATTTCATGATGGACTCAATGGCTTCAAAACAAGCCAAAATCATCACACCTCCACCACCGTGCTTCACAGTTGGCATAAGGTGTTTGTGCTGATATTCTGTCTTGTGGTGCTGTGAGTCATGCATTGTGCATTATGGCCAAACATGTCCACAAAGAACATTGTTCTTGTTTTTTGTTCAGAAGTAGCTTTGCAAACCTAAGCTGTGCTGCCATGTTCTTTTAGAGAGAAGCACTTTTTCCTTGCAATCTTTCCAAACAACCACACTTTTTCAGTCTTTCAATGTTTTCCACTTGTGAATCATCTTTCTCATAGTAGAATGACTTAAAATTTGACTTTAAATAGATGACAAAGTATCTTTGTTTTGGTTGTTTGTTTTGGTTCTCTTTATCTAGTTTCAGGACTAGTGTAAAAATCTGATGATGTTTATATGTATGCAAAAATATACAGGAAAATCTCAACGGCTCCGTTTCTTTTATTGTGCAACTGTAGATGAGGGCATCTTTCAAGCATAAATGAAAACTTTGACCAAAATTCAATGCAACCCATCCAACTGTTGCTGAAATATTTGACTTTAATGGCTTACGTGCAAACTTAGCACTGCAAAAGACCTTCACAGCCTTAACATTACAATTCACTCCATACTTGCAAAGGCAAAGGGGACATCATCATTTGTGTTAACTGTTACCATCACTGACTTCAAAGAAAGAAGTGGGGAGCAACTGAGAGAGTGTTTTCATCAGTGGAAAGCCTCAACCAATCCCCTAATGCTACCAGGCCCATTTCCATACCACATTCTGGCTGCTTATCCTCTCTGACCTTATAAAACCTTTAAGCATATCACAGTTGTCGGGTAAAAGCAAAAAGTAGAAAAAAAGTTGCTTTTAGCGAGAAAGCCAAGCATTTTTTAAGCAATTCAATTTGCCACAAAAAACAGGTTTCATAAGCAATGAAGACATGTGTTTCTCAATCCACAAAGAGATTTATACTTTTCATTTAGTTTAAAATATGCAGATGGCCACGGCTCTCAATAGCGAGTGACGCAGTTTCCACAAACATACATCCTGCAAGAATGACCGTATGCTTTTTCTTTTTCCTTCTGATAGATTTGCCAGCACACAGTTCAGAGTGTGTCTATGAGTAACAGGGACAGAAGTGAAGATGGGCTTCTAGAGACTCTGGAGAAGATATTATCTTGTTCCTCAAACCTGACGTTTAATGGAAATCCTACGCCTTAGCCAAAGTACACGCCTGTCTTTAGGTATGAACCTCCAAACAGATCCCCCACCCCCCACCCCTCACTTATTCCACCAAATATTTTCACAGGACATCTGACTTCAGTAGCTCACTATTGGTTCCACAGGTGTGGAGAGGCAAACTCCGTTAAACACTTAGGGACATTCTACCACTGAGCTTGCCATGGGCTTGGTACATATTATACTTTCTATCCCTCATACTCATCCTGTCACATCACACAATTCTTAATTTTATTGCCATCGGAATAGCTGTTTATTTTGAGATTCTCCAGAATGTAATAATTCAGCAGACTTCCGAATTATATCAATTTAAGAGTTGAACCCATGGATTTCTGTGCTTGAACATGTGTCTGTGCGCATCTGAGAGAGAGTATGTTTATTGCTCCAGTAGCTAGAAATATGCAACCAGTCCCCTTGACTGTGAGCTGTTGTTGTTTTAAGCCTCTTGGAGGTCTCTGTATCACTCCTACTCAAACTGGCACAGGATCCAAACTGCAACCAGATGGAGAACGTCTGCTATTGTTTTTCGGTTGAGCAATACTGTACTAGCAGGCAACAAAGAGGCAAGGGAGGTGGATATGCGCATCATCAACCAAATCTGAAAATCTTCCCTCTGTCTGCCCATTTACTGTAACCCCCCCCCCCCCCCCCCCCCCACACACACACACACCCCTTTTCCCCCCCTTTCATCCCAAATCTCACTCTCCATCATGACGAGAGCTTTTTGGGAGCAAAATAGTGAAAAAAAATGAGATCAAACAGAGATATGATAGCCAATCCAGAGGTAGAGAAATGGCTGCTTGCGCCTCGCAATCGACCCCAAAGTGACTCAAAGTCTCGTATATGTAAATTGCCCACAAATCCCCTTTCTTCCTTTCAATCACTCATCTGTTGCTGAGAAAGCATAACCCCAGGCCCCATCTGACGCGTCTCTTTAGCGCAACTGTGTATGGTTTGGAAACCAGCATGTTTACTTAGGTTTGGAGTGTTATGAGTGAAAACCCCAACACTTTGTGTGTGTGTGTGTGTGTGTGTGTGTGTGTGTGTGTGTGTGTGTGCGTGTGTGTGTGCGTGTGCGTGTGTGTGTGTGCGTGTGCGTGTGTGTGTGTTTTTATTTCTATCAATAACAACATGAGATAGGGACAAGAGACACTGACTATGTTCAAGTTTGTGAAAACATCAGGTGGGCTGAAGGTGACAGGTGATGTATCTCCAGGGTGCGGTTTGTCTTGGTTGGTAGAACAAGCTCTGTACAGTAGATCTTGGTAATTGTTTTTGAACAGTCTGTAAAAATATTATGAGGAATGAGCTTTAGAAAATGTTTTATGTTGGTGTGCATGGATGCAGTTTTATGTGTATGTTTATATGTATAGCGATACACATGCCACACGCCATTATTTCCATTATAACGTCGATGTGACGTTGTAATAGAAGTAATGGGAGAGAAGACCAGAATTAGGACGTGGGCAAAGCTGGAATGTGTCAGTTTAGCAAAATTACACACAAACATATTTCCTCAATTACATATAGTGGTTTGTACATAGCTAGATGGCTTTGGTTTTATGTGTATTAGATTTTAATTATTTTGTCTTGGAATTTTTCAGCAATAGAAACCAGAATTTGGTAAACAGTGGACCATGACAATTCCTATGATGTATGCCTGTACTCTCAGATAGCAGTGTAACTCAGATTCTATTAGTGCAAACCAACTGCCAATCACAGGTGTTACCTAATATTGGTTGGCTAGCCTTGGCTGAAAATCAGTGTTTACTTAGTATACGGATAGAGTCTGAATGATGTATCAGTCTATCCGAGGGGTTGATTTATAGCTATTTGTCAATATATTGGTATAATGGTTGATAAATTAAAATGTAAAGAGTGTAAAGGAGAGATGGGAGAAGTACCCTTCAACCTTTTCATGACCATGATAATGCATAGTTTGTCCACCAGAGGGCACTCTGAAGATGACAACCAGCTGTGGGTCAGGTGGTTGTCGTGACAATCCAGAAATGAGTAATCCAAGGTTTGTTGTGATAAATAAAAAAAACAAATAAAAATAAATAAATTTAAAAAATGAAACTTTTTCAATGGAAACAAAATATAATCTTAATAAGGAGTCAAAAATACAAATAACAGCTGGTAAAGAAATCTATTTATATGTCATGTTTTTGAAAGAAAAAAAAATATAGGCCAATATGTCAGAATTTTAAGTCACTAAATATTCGTAATGGTATTGGTCTTAAAAATCTTATACTGATCAAGTTCTAACTATGGAGTCAGCTAGCTGGAATTATCAATCAAGCATGTATTGCTTCCCACTTTGAGCTCTAAAAATTCATTTCGTAATTCTGCAGCTGTTTGATTAGGTGGCTTAAGTGTCTGTTATTAATTAAGCAAATTGGAAGCAGTGGGCAGGCAAAGCACAACCATGTTAGCATAAGGCTAGGCATGCTAGGAGTTTTCCTGCATTGATAATTGGTTCTTTATATAATATACTATACAGTGTTGAGGTGATTGCATTACAATTACAAAGTCATTCATCAGAGTACTCAGTACTTTTTGTAATGTCCCGTAAATTTGAGTTGGATTTGTTTTTGATTCTTACCTTCTGCTGTCAGCAAGCTAAGGCGCTGTTGAGGAGGAGGAGTGTCTATGCACATGTCTTGCTCAGCTACCAAAATGGCAGCAAGGATGTATGTTATTTTTAATTCGTGGTAGAAAAGTACAAAAACATAGTCAAAGTGAAATGCTAATGCTAATTTTAAGAAGCACGTGGTAACTAAACATGCACCGTAACACCTGGTGGCCCACAGAGGAGCGTGACAACGGAGCTACAGGTGCAATAAGAATATCAGCCAGCTATTAATTTCGACAAAGCGGTCACTCTGAAGGAAACTAATGACCTTGTTGTTTGTTGGAGGACATGCTAGCAATATTGCCATTAAAATGAGCCTGAGTCAGTATGTTTAGAGGTAACTACACAACAGGAAACATACATTCTGTACAATATAATCAACGTATCAATGGTAACTCAAAGTTACTTCAAACAATGAGCATTCATTGGTTGAAATAACTTCAACCAATGAATACATGCAATGAAAGCTATGTACCCTGGGGAATGCCAGGGTACATGGCATTCCCCATGTACCCTGGCCTCCTTCAGTCCAAAGACATGTTGTTGGGTTCAGTGGTGATTGGTGGAATATGAGCATGAATGGTTGTCTGTCCTTCTACGTTAGCCATGCAATTGATTGTACAAAGTGTACCTCTTGCCCCATTACAGCTAGGATAGGCTCCAGCACCCGCCAAAAGCCCTGAATTGGATAATCATAAGAAAATGAAGGATGCTTTCCAGGTGTGGTGGTAATCTTCTTAAGTATTGGGGTATTATAAAAAGTAACATAACTAACTGTGTAAGTTAAAATTATTACTTCAAAGCACTAAAAACTGTCTGTAGTTTGGAAAGTTTGGCTAGAGTTCAAATTGCACATCCTTTGTAATGAAGTTGTTTATCTGCTTTTTTAAACACTATTTCTGAAATTTCATTTACTTTGATTCAGAAAACCCAGACAAACATTATGGACAAGTAAAAAAAAAAAAAATCTGCCTAGTTATCCAATGCAAAGGGTAACTGAGAAAATATGTTTTCGTAGTTTGGGTTAAACGAGCTTTTACAGATTTCACAGAGATATACATGCCTCAGAATGTGACTGGGATAGAGTGAAAAAGTAGAGCAAAAAAAAAAAGCTCAAGACACCCAAGAGCTAAAGAAGGATATAAGGCATGAAGTTGCAGAGCATTGCTTAGCCAACATCTCCATTTCCCTGGACCATATTTGCACTCACGCGGCTTTCCTAACGCTGGCCAGACTTGCATGGTATGAGAGAGCTGTGTTTAGACGGCTTTTCACAGCTCCTCAGTTGAGAACAGTGCAAATAGACGTAATGCCAAAATAACAGTCGTCGGAATGCAATGATGCATATGTGGTTGTTGGCCTTGGATGGAGATTTAAGGTCATGAAGCAGACAGATAAACTCCCCCTACTTTCCTGTTACATGCTGATCTGGTCTCACATTTTCAGAGGCGGTTGTTGTCAGAGAGTACTCTTGGGTCTCAGTGAGAGAGATGGGGATGACTCAGTCATAAAGAACAACAGTAGCACACGGGTGACACATGGGTCACACATTAGGGGATATAAGAAAGGTAGCAAATGGAAGCAAAACGCAACAGGGTCAAATGTTTCCCAGCAACAAGTTGTCAACATGGGATCAGTACTTGAAATTGCCTACAAGAACACAAAGAAAACCAGGTGGGAAAAATCACACTGTTGTCTAAGGGAGGTATTAAAATGATTGCTGATAAGCGTGGCGGTTATACCAAAACTTTGCACCTTATTGCTATCTCCAAATTATTTTTCCAGACTGCCAAACTTTCCTCGTGCTTGCAGAGAAAAGCAGAGAGTAAGAATGTCGTGGAAAAAAAAGGATTCAAAGCGCAGACTTGAAAACAAACATTGTCTGACTTACTTTCCCTGCATTTTCTTTCTACCACCTCTCACCCCCTACCCCTGCCCATGCCATAACTTAGTCTCTTTCTGTCTCCCATGGACAAGGTATTATAACGGCTGCGGTTTTTATTGGAATTACTTAAATGGCTCTTAAAAAGCCGTTTGAATGATGAGTGCCGGTGTCTGGACTGTCTTGGTGTGCGTATGTGCGCACGTGTTTATGTGCGAGTGTGTGCCGGCTCCAGGCCTTCGTTTCCATCCGAGATGCCAAATTTCTTTCACCCAACCACCCACCCTCCCATCCCAACCCCACTCCCCCCATCTTGATGTTCACCACATCTCCCACAGTGGTCACACTCATTTTTGTTTGTGCACGTTTTTTACTTTTCCTTTTTTCTGACCCACATCCCCCACCCCACACCCGTTCTGCCTCTGCTTATTTATCCCCACTGTGAGGCGAAAAAAAAGAAACACAATTGCCTTCTCACACTCATACGGTAATGGCTACAATTTGCTTATCGTACAAGCACAGATGTGTAAATAAATGGAGTCTAGACTGATAGCGGAGACAAAACCTTAACATGTGCGTTTAAAACTGGGTTTCCCAGAGAATAATAAGAAAGCAAAGCAAAGATGTTTCTTTGTTCTAACACACTTTTCAAACAGTTAAGCTCTAGACAGTCTCAATTTCAATATCTGGGGATCAGACCATTTTCTCAGCTAACAAACAACGCGATCCATTACTTTGTATCCTCTGTATCTATGCTCCCACCCACCAGAGATGCTTTGTGTTACTGTCTGAATTCTCTTCTTGAATCTGAAAAATGCAACGAAAGTGGTTGCAGACGCATTCCAGACGCCCTCTATGGAGTGAGTGATGCACCAGTGGGAAAACACAGACAAGCTGCAGGGAGTACATAGGATGCAGCAGATCTAAGGTTACAGATCAGCCATATATCGTCTCTGACGTTTACCTGAACGTGTTCAGAAGCACCCGAAACTTGCTCACATGCACTTTGCAGAAAATGGACAAGGACAACGGTGCCACCGTGGCGTCTCTTGACAATAGACAAGCAAGATATGTAGGAAGTGTCAAAAAATGCAAAGCAAAGCAAAATGCCAATTTTGCTAAAAGACTCAACAAATGCAGCATCAAAATGTGCCAGACTGAATAAAATCCACAGGCAAGCAGAAACTGTGAATATGCTGTTGTGTCTGGCAGGCCTAAGAACTATTTGGACAATTTTGAACACTGGCAGCATTACAGCTACCCCCCCCCCCCCCCCCAACCACCCCTCTTCTGAATAACTGTATTGCGAGCAGCGTAATGTGTAGGGATAAAGACAGGAGAATTTTGTCACATGGAGTAGATTAGCAGATTAACAGACGCAGACTCAGTGGAGTCTTCTACCATTTGTTTGATATTTGTCACTGGTCAAGAAGTATAGCAGCAGTAAGAAAACCACTGATGCCAACCTCTGCTTGGTGGAGCGCTAACTACCTTAGCTTTCACGCCAGTTTGTGAATAAACAAGCAAAATTAGCCTGTAGTGGTATGTGTAGGAGTTTGAGTTCAGTACAGACGTAGTGTGAGTACAGAGTCTGTATTTGAGTGGCCTGAGTGATGAGGGTTACTCAGACCATGGCTCAGATTGGTGAGGTGAGTGGACAGGGGTGGGGTGTGGGGCAGCTGCTCAAACTGGTGGTGGGCGGGGTGCACACCTGTGATGGCACGGGTTTTCCTGAGACAGGAGGATCTGGCGATGGCCTTCAGGGGTGGCAGAGGGCGGCCAATGAATTTTTTTGACAACAGAAGAATATTAACAGAGGTCAGATTCTGTACAGTAACAATGTTATTGTTACATAAAAACCTGCAAATGCACTCATTAGTATAAGTTTAATTAAATTCAAATTTAAATGCTACACACCCATCTTCCACCTCAGCCTCCATGATGTTACCCTCCACCTCAGTACGTCGAACCCACACCTCTTCCTTAGGAGTTACATACAAAGTCTATGCAATGCACCAAGTGATGGGAAGACAGGGGAATCTGCATTTGCACAACTAAAAATGTTGAAACTTATGCAGAAAGTTGCTTTACACTGGATTGCAAAGACACATCAGCTCTTCTCACCTGATGCTCCTGATGATCAGACACTGATAACATCCTTACTCATGCCATTTGAAGGCAGCTAGGTGTTTGCGTGTACTTTTAATGCCACTGCATTCACACAAGTAACGTGAGATGAAATTTTGCTTTGTATTTGGTTTGAGTGCTGCTCCAAAGTGATAGACTCAATAACAAAACATGATGTAACACCCTAGTATTGGTGCAAATCATAGCTTATGCATTTTTTACATGTTCTTATCACAATGTACTAATACATTTTGAATTTCACAAGTCAAAAGTTTTAAATGCCAGCAAACAATCACCATCTGAATCGTGGAAAAAAACCTGTGAAATTAGTGTGACTAACAGCAGCAAGAGGATAGCAGCAAGAATGTGTTCTGCAACAGAAGCATTATTTGCCTTAGGAAAGAAGTCTGGAATAATTTGAATCTCATCATCACTTTGTGCACACTGGGAGATCGCCTTTCAACAACCAAAACTCTGGGGAAAACAGCAAGACATTTGCAATCAACAGAATTATACACAGAAACAAAACGAGACACAAGACAGAGAGAAATGTCAGAGAAGCTGTTTTTTGGATCACATGCACGCATATAAAGACCCCCCAAGGAAACCCCCACAATTCATTAGGGCACTATAAGAGTGTACTGTCCTGCCTTTGACAGGGCATCTGCATATTTCCAACAAGTGTTGACATGGTCTGGATTTATCATTGTCTCCACGTGAGAGGTAATGGCCTGGTCTGTCATAGCTAAGCTTCCTAAGCATACCTCAAGACAAGACATCAGACTGCAAACAAAAAAGACAAAGCTAAAACACAGATTCCGGCAGAAATATGTATATTTTGTAACAAGTGAAAATGTTTGCAGCCTGGGCATGGTTTCAGCATGAAGAACTAATGATAGAAAAACCAACCAATATAGTGGACTATACATTCTCCTTATTTCAGATTCTTATATTGTATTCAAAATTAACAAAATTGTTATCCTGTGGCAATGTCTAAAATACTTTTTTAAAAAGTCTTGAGTTTTGTCACTCGTGTAGAAGCCTGGAATTGAAAGACAAACGAGTAAGTGCAAATCTATTAGTCTAGAATGTCTCAGAGGCAATTTGATAGACCTGCAGAGGTATGAAAATCAAGAATGAATTAGCAATCAGAGCAAGGAAATGTGTAACATACCATTAAGGCCTCGGTCACACTAGCCTAGAGACTTGTCTGTGACTACTTGACTACCACTCAAAGAATACGCAGGCTGCTGAAGATTGCTGGCAGTTGGTGTGAACTCCATTGCTAAAAATCCATTCATGGAGGAAAAGAGACCAGTCAGTGGTCACTAGCAGTGAGTAGTGAAAACTGTGTATTCAGGGATTGGTTGGCAAGTGGTTGCTCGATGTTGTCAGCAGTCACTGCCAGTGTTGGTCAAGTTACTTGAAAAAAGTAATCAGTAACTAATTACTGATTACTTCCCCAAAAAGTAATCCCATTACTTTACTGATTACTTATTTTCAAAACTAATTAGTTACTTAGTTACTTTTAAAAGAAAATGATTTACAACCTGAATAGGTAATAAAGCAATAGATCTTTCAGCCCAATTCTATTTTTTCTGCATAATCCATCATAGAAAATGTAATCAAATGAAAAAGTCTCTTTTTGAAACTTGTTTTATTAGTTTTAATCTTTTAACTTTATGCATCAAGCAAACATTAAATTATATGCAACATTCTCTGACTGGAAGAAATTTGTTTAACATTTAAACCTATTTTCTGCACATTCCAGCACACAAAATAAAATAGTTTTTTGTGTTTGCACTCACTCTTTCAAATAAATGCACGTAATACACAACAGAAAATAAATAAAATCAAAGAATCAGTGGTCCTGTTGCTCTATTTTCACCTGTATAGCAGGAGTGGGGCAGGCGGAGGTTTGCCCTGGTGCAGGTGTGCCGCAGCGGTCAGTGGAAGGATCTGGGAGTTTCACATTCCCGTGGCAGCGTACTGTCGGTGCTTGCTCGGAAGTTTAGGGGTTTTTTTCGATGTAAAAAGAAGTTTTCTTCCCACGCAGTGAGCAGCGGACGCTAATGTTTTTGTCACTTTTTACGGAATCAAACTCAAAGTAAGGTCAGTACTTCCACTCTTTAAACGCTGCATGCTCATACTCTCTCCCGCACTCGTTATATTATCCATTGTTGATCTGCACACAGCTGTTGCCAAGAACGTCGCACTCGCTTATATCATTGTCATGAGACACTCTTGCAAAAAAAAATCACGGTTTTAGTAACGCAGCGTGCTTATGGGAAAGTAACAGTAATCTAATTACCTTTTTTTGCAATAGTAATCCCTTACTTTACTCGTTACTTGAAAAAAGTAATCGGATTACAGTAATCTCTGTTTCTCTGTGATCTCTGTTTTCCTTAGCAGTGACCAGAGATGGTCAAAATGTGTATTCCCTAACTGGTTTGCGAGTCGTCTGTTGTCGCTGCATGTAACTGGTCGCAGAAAAGTATACGATGCTGCCCCAAGAACCTCCTTGCGAGTCCTTTGGTCACCTGTTGATGTAGTCACCAGTGGTTTGCACTGACTTATCCATGAACAATACTCACCAAGCTGTAGTGAAACTGTGAAAAATGTAACACAAACTGGGAACACGAAACATTCACTTTAAAATTAAAAGCTGTGGCTTATGAAAAGTCAAACTTTTACTTTGAAAGCAAACATTCTCTGTTTCCTGTTTGCGTCACATTTTTCAAGTGTCACAACATCTCAAAGAGTAAATAGTGAGTGGCTGCAGACAAGTCTTCTGTAGTTTGTGTCCACCATGCAAACTATGAGCAACTGCAGCAATCTGCTAGTGAACTAGTGAACAAAGCAATCACAAGAAGAATTTTTGTGCAGCATCTGCTTTCTCCTGGTGACCAGTTTCACCCGTCTGCAACCAGTCTGGGAATACAGATTTTTCCCTCACAACCAGAGGTTGCCAGGTGTTGCTGTTCAGTCTCTAGACCAAAAGAAACCAAAAAATATTTGCGTCAAACCTACATCATTGCAGCAGCTCGGTGACCCCGGCAAGAGGCAACACCAATTAGAAACTGGTTTTAATAAAAGGAAATGGGGGGAAGATGCTTTCTGCCAGGTTAAATTAACCATGCACTTCTAGATTTGTGTGGTTTCCGTGCTACTTTATACTTCTATTTCTGGTGTGTCAGATAATGCAGTTCTTGTCAAAACTGCTAGTGTGTCAGTTACCCACAAAGTGTTCTTTAGCAGTATTGCGTGACGCACTGGGTTATGGCATTAGGAAAAAGAGCTGGCTCTTTCACTTTTTACCTTCTCTTTCAAACCATTTGTCTTCTCCTGACTCTATGAACCAACTGTAAGGTGCTGGACTAAATATGCGTGATTAGTTTAGCTGATTTTTTGCTTGAATCTTCTGCAACACCTAAAAACACCACTGATAAGAGTTAGCATTGTTGTTAAAACCAACAATGCTTAAAAGAAAAGTCCACAATGCCAGGGATATCTGCAATAATTCACTGTAACACCGTCCCTATATGTAAGTGGCCCTTTGCAATTTCCAGACTGTAACATCGAAAAGTTCAGAAAAACAAGGCTTCAGTACAAGCGAAAGCCCTCCTCAAATTTTTCTTTGCAATTTAACCGTGAACAAGCCTCTAACACTGGAGTCTGCTCATTGTCTCTCTGCTTCCAGCATAAGGTTTGAATCAGCGGGCTGTCATATGGCAGGGACGCAGCATTCAGGACACGTTGTCTCACTATATTGATCTGGCAGACATGTCTGCATCCTCGTCTTCCTCCTCCACCTCCTTGTTATCCCTGCCTCTTCCTTCCAGACAATGACAGATACAGAATATCCAGTTACAGTGATTGGAGTAGAACAAATTAATCCTGTATGACAGGACACAATGAGACCATGTTGCTAAATTAAATACTAATACAATACAAAGGCCGCACTGTGATTCATCAATTGTGGCTTTTAAATCTTAAAAGAAATACTCAGACTGATAGAGATTGATGACATGTTGATTGTAAATTTGAAGAATGGGCATAGTGGGTGAACACATATTGGAATAGAAAAAAGGTAACTTCATATTTAGTAATTCAAAGGAAATGATGTGCATCTGGGAGTAAACAGGTGACCCTGCATGTTTCTGCTGACCCTCATTCAAAACCTCAACCAGATCAAAGACGGCACATGGTTGCTACAAAGTGACGTGCCCTCGTACCGAGCTTATTTTCTCAGTATTATGTTCTTTACCTTCATCTGTCCATGTGCTTTCATCTCTTCCTACCTCCTCCTTCCAAAAGCAGGCCCTTCAACTTTTCTCCTTCCCCAGTTTTACTCTGTCCAACTTCAGTCTTCCAAATGGATGTGTTTCCATCTCTCTTTCCTAACTCGTGCTGATGTTTCCCATATCCCTATCACACTTTCACCACATGTCAGGAAGACTAGGGTTTGTGTGGTTTCTGCCCAGTTTTGGGAGCAATCCAGCTGAGGCTCCATTGGGCTGGTTGTCGGTTCGGCCGGGGCCCACTGTTAGGAAATGACCACTCCTCTGGTTCAAATTAGCAATGAGGCAACGTCTTTTTTTTTTTTTGCCTTTTTTTTGGGTGCTTTTTTTTTAACTAAGGGCCTGCAGATGAAATAGATGGAAAAATGTAGAGAGAGAGTGCATAGCCATCTGTAAACCACATGAAGGTGAGTGGTAATTGATTCAATGCCCTCCCTAATTAAGTATTATGTTGGTTGGCCAAAGAACATCTTCCCAGAAGTGGTTGTACTTCTGTAGCATTCACTGTCCAAACAATCACAGACTTGCATGGTTAATGTCTGGTTAGGCATGTTTTATTTCCGTTCGCTTATTCTGTAATATATCACCTGCAAAATATCCAGATTTTAATCAGATCATGTAAATCTTTGACCTTCCTCAGTTTTTAATAAAATAGTTCATGTCTGCGTTGCTTTAGAGCCAACAGCAGCTCCATATTGTAAATGTATGCAAAGTGGAAAGGCAGCCGATAAGGCTGTCGTGCAGTCAGTCTGGTGTTTATCTTGGTTTTCACTGCGGAGCATCGCAAATGTTTTCCATGAAATGCAACTCCACATGTATCCATCCTAAATTGTTTTCTATAGGCAGAACCTTTCCTGTGAGCATGAAACACAATAATTCTTCCACAACAGCTTCTTTAGGGACTTAGAAGCGCTGCCAAACAGCATCGCCTCTGCTGTCTGACTCCAGAAAGTATTACATATATTGTTGGGATAAACACAAAAGAACTGCAGTTACGACCATGCGCACACACACACACACACACACACACACACACACACACACACACACACGCACGCACGCACACACACACACACACACACACAAGAACAGTAGAGCAAAGCTTGCACTGCATGCACCTCAGACAAGCTGGAATGAGCACAAAGCTTTTTTTTTCCATTTTGTCGTTTCACTACTTTGCTGCTGATTACAGGAAATGATCAAGACAAAAGCCTTGAAGGACTGGTTGTGTTGTATGCTGCCTAAAGCCTTTGAGCATTTGCATTATGAAACACATGTTGCTCAATGGCCTCAAAGTCTTTACAGAAAGGATTAGGTCTCTAAGCCAAAGCCATTTAAACATAAAGTCTGAGAGAAAAAGCACCCTGCACTGAACAATCAGGGAATAATGTAAGAGCTTAGTTTTTCTTCTTTTTCTTCCATTTTTTTTTTACTTCATATGGGAATGGAGCCATGGTAAATATAAATAAGTGTACACAAAGACAGTATGAACCATCAGAGGTGTATTTCGTGCTACTGAGATGCCAATATAGTATGGTATAAGAGCATTTTCAAAAGACACAGCTCAAAAGCGAGGGGGTGGTCCGCTGCAGGGATAAGTTGTTTTAAACCCACTTCCTTGAGAAACACTGCGAGCCAAGTTAAATTTCAGGTGTTTATCTGGGCAGAAACTGGCAAACCCTGCTAGTTTTTTTAAGGTTGGATAAAAGATGGGTTACATATGTTTGTGGCCATGTGGTGAGTACCTGCGGTCACCTGCAAGTGAAAGGACATAAGGAACACTGACAGTCTAATGTGTTTTCATTTTATATCATGCTGAGAAGCATTTATATGATCATCATTGCAAATCTCCCCCATCTTATGAGCATAAAAAATAGAATATTTTGATCGCAACCACTGCCATCTAGACACTGACTTAAAGTTCTTAAGATTTCTTTGTTTGTATGAACAGAGTAATAAAGCAACAATATTTCAGCTTTAGCTCTTGAGTCCTAACAGACAGGTAAGAAATGAAATGAAAAACCAACATAAATGTCTTAGTGAGGTGTTTTGTCATCAGAGACTCCAATATGTCTCCAATATGCCCTGATTTTAATTTTCCAAGGTTGTTGAGATCTTCTGGAGAGACAAAGCACCATTCCTCTAAGAAGTATTGACGTTTTTGTGAAGACTGAGAACACTTTCAAACGCGAGTTCAGTTGAGTTTAAAACTGGTCCATGTGAAAGGCAATGGTTTTTATACTCATCACACCACTCAGTGACATCTCAAACCATATGGACTGGGGCATTGTCATCCTGGAGGATCCCGCTCCCATGAGGATAGAAATCTGAAAACAACTTTATACCGACTTGCGGCAACCCTTCCCTCACAGTGGACAAGCGCAGCTTAATCATGCCAGCAATCACTCTCAGTAGCACAAAGGTGACTTTTTGATATTGCATTCTTGTCTGCATTTGCTCACATACAGCTTTGCAGACTGTCATCTACATGTTGTAGCTGTTTAATGGCACCAGGGGGCAGTGTCACAAACAACCAGTCTGTGAAGTACTCTTTCTTGTGCTGTTGTTGGTCCTTCAGCATGCTGCAGAAAAGTAAGCAAAGCTAATGTAACAATACAAAGAGCTAAAATAAACTGAGAGTTAAGAACAATGAAACGTGTTTCTTGCAGGCACAGCTCGTGCTTTTGTGTATTTTTTTTTTAATTCTTCTGAACATTTTTTCGCACTTCTCCCAGTGAACTTATGTACATGCACAGGTAGGCTCTTTATATACAAAAACCTACACGAAGAGAGACAAACATAAAATTTTGAGATCTTCCTTTTCTTCCTTATTACCTCTAAGTTCTATGTATGTTAGTCCTGATAGTTTAAATGCACTGCAACTTAAGAAAACACTAGCAAGTACAAATATGGTAATATATTGGAACTTGAATGGAACACAATGAAAGTACAGAAAAGCAAAATCTCAGAAAACATAACAGAAGTGTTTATGCAGAGACATTACTGTGACCGACCAGTTTTGGAAGTGACAGAAACCAAAACATGTGAAGGGTCGCTCTGAGACAAAAGACATGGAGGATTCTTCGTGTTGTGAGGGAGGAAAAGATGCAGGTAATGTGTGTTTTAATCACATGACTCGTATAATACTGCACATACATGTTTGCTGCTAGCCATTTACTGTTAGCTTGTCACTTCCGTCACGTTATTGCCTTCCCAAAAATACTTCTGTTGTGTTTTGTGAGGGGTTTTGGTGAGCTTTTGGTGCTTTTTTTCCCTGTTGTGTTTTGTGTGCTGTTGCACCATTTTTCTATTTTCTGGTGTTTTCTTAAGTTGCGGTGTGTTTGAGGCCACTATACCTGTGACCACTAGATGGCGTAGGTCAAATGGATGACACTTTTGTTGCTCCAGGGGTCTAGTTAATACACATTTCTGTGGTATAAAGAAATTAGAAGCTCCAAATTTAGCAGTGTGGTTGTTTGTTGATAGCAGACGTTGTTGTTGTCTACAAGTGGTCACTGGGAAAACTCTACTCTGTGTTAGCATGTGATACATGTGTCACTTAGTAAGCATCCCCTTTCTACTCCAGAAAATCTGGCTTTCTGAAATACTTTTTATTATCCGGCTCCAAGGGGATCATAACACCACAATAACCCTAGTCTCTTTGCTCCTTTTTTTTTTTTTTTTTTTACAAACACCTACGCACAAATCTAAATCAAGCACAGACTGAACAAAAACAAAGTCTGGAGCTTTTCAAATAGTCTCAGAAGAGCTGTTTCCAAACCCTTACTCACTATTGACCCGTCAGAGAGAGATATATCCATCCCGCATCTGAAGTGAAATAATAAAAATAAACTGTTGGCCTGGGAAGTACGTCTGCAACAAGATGAAAAGAGGGATAATGTAAGTTTTATACTGAGGAGCTGACCCCTGTTAAGAGTTGGCCAAAAGTCCTGCTTTTGGAAGCCCCAAACAAAACTCTCGCCAGACGTTAAAGGTGGGGGGGCGAGAGGGGGGCAATGAATGAGAGGTAAGACAAATAGACTTGCCCACATGCACTACACGCACATGTTCATTTGCACTAACTATCTGGACATACAAACACGTGGGCTACGCGGCCGCCCAAACATCAAACAGTCTTCTTTTGGCTTCTCTCGGTGTTATGAGACTTTTGAGCAGTGACATCGCTCCACACATCCCCTGGAGATGCTGGGAATCTTTTGCATCCTTGCATCCAGAGTTAAAACCAAGGAAAACTCAGCCTCATCAGCAGAACAGCAGATGTCACATCTCATTAACTAGAAACAGCTCTGTTGCTGGATGAGCACCGACGCTCTCATTCCTATTTGTTCCTGTTGGGTTCCCTTTGGAAACACAAGCTGTCATCCCACAACACTCAGAGGCACCGCTGGAAAAACATAGATGTGACTCCGGGAAGCTGTTGCTCAATACGTATTCCGTCCGCGGCTTGCTTCCTTACTGCGCCTTGTTCAGGCCTCACTGACTAAAAGCAATGTTTGGCATTGGGGAAGAACACTGCTTTACCACAGGGGTTTTAGTTTGAGCCCAGTAAAGAGTTGGGGTTCAGTCCAAAAGGATTTGTAGACTAAACCAGTAAAATAAGACGGAAAGAAATGGGGAAAACGGAGAGATGCTAAAACACCTGGATAAAAGTCAAGGAGAAAGGGGGCTGTTGGGGGGTGGGGTAGTAATGCCACCGCCAGTTTCCTCCTGCTGCTGTATGACTGATAAGTTTCTTCTGATAGCCGAAAAGGGTATGTTGTCAAGCTACTTTGAGCTTGCACGCTTTCTTTTTTTAAAAGATTGAACCACTGCTGACAGAGTCAATGGGAGGCGGAGGGAAAATAACACGTCTGCCAAGCCTCCCCACTGCTTGCTCTCCCCCCGTCTCTCTTTCTCCATCCCCTTGTTGCTGCCAGCACAGTGGAAAAACTTCCTCTGGTCCAGACACAGTTATGAGGGAATAGGAGTGGGAGATCGGTAAACACAGATAAAGGGAAACAGGTAAATGAATCAGAGAATAATTCAAGTAGAAAACTAAATAAGCAAAGCTGTCAAAATTCTAATCCACATGAAACAGAGCTCAAATGAGAGAAAACTGCATTTTTTCCCCCTCTGCTCGTCTTTCTGTCCTCTAGCTCTGAGCTGAGAGCCAAAACAATGTCCTTCAAAACAAGGGCCTGATTAATAACATGCTGTTCCATCCACTCTGGAGGGCCGTATGTTTGCGCAGATTCACTATCTGCCATTTAGCTAACTGACTTCCACATATATCAGCTCGCATGTGCGGGCCAAGATGGCTACTGTTGATGTTCAAATAAGCTTAGACAGTATAAACACACGAGGTCAAAGGAAGCAAAAGGAGGCAGGATGCAAATCTCCACGCGTCGGCACGGGGAAACAAGTTCATGCCTTTCACTGTGTCTTTTTCTAATTCCCCTTTTAGCCGAAAAACAAATCCAGCCCATTAATCTTTAATGTTATGGGCCAGGCTCTGATTAAGACCAGGACCTGTATAGTGTTTCCCCCATCCTTCACTGCAATTCTTCATTCAGTATATCAGCAGCACCAGTTAGCATTCCCCATAATGGGTGCCGAACAATTGCACGCACAGTATTAGTGTCTGTTTGTGTACCACAGAGTCATGTTAGGAAAATCATGGAGGAAAGTTCTTAAGGCTGACCTAACAGCTGGCATACTGAACAAAAGAACTTTAATCCAGGCTCACAAGGGGGCAGGGAAATCTTTAAACTTTACGAGACGACAAAATAATAGAAGGGGAGCAAGGAAGCAGACAACCTAACAAATACACACATCTGGTAGAAAAGCATAATATGGGGTAGGTGAACCCAAACAACACAGTAACAAGGGCAGAAACAGGAAGATAGGAGGCAGGTAGAGGTGGGCAGATGGATCCAAATATCTAAGTATTGATATCAGTGCTGGTATTGGTATAGAGTTGATAGTAGCCTAATATCCTCTGAGATCAGTATGCAGCCTGCTGATTTGTGTTAAATAATTTATTTTTCTTTTGGAAATGAAAAAATATATCTCAAACTTTGAAAAATGTCTGAACCTTTTTGTGTTGACTGTCACGTCTGTTTTATTTATAGCCTATAGCACGTTTAAACAACAGAAGCTGACTCGAAGTGCTTTAGAGACCTTACATTCCAGGTCTCTTGATGATTATCTCTTAATTTATTACACATTGCTCTACCCTGCATCAGCTGCCTATATAAGATAAAAGTATCGGCATCGGTATTGGTATCTGCAGTACCGGAATTTGCAGTATTCCACAGTAAAAATAAGGATTATGTAATAAAACCACAGACAAACAAAAAGACCACGACTCAAAAGGCTCAGGGAGAACTTGTATGTGTGTCCATTCATGTGATTTTGTGTATGTGTGTGTGTAGGAATAAGGTGGGCGTTTACTTTTGCTGGAAAATGAGTGGCATTCTCCTTCATTTCCTGCTAGCACTGAAAGTAATAGAGCCACAAGTGCTTGCCCACTCTCAAACACAAACACACATGCAAAAGCTTACACAGCCACGGCTACAAAGGGACTGCGAGGAAGCACAATCTAGCGCATGAAACTGATACAGTCTGTTAAAAGTGGTTTGGCATCATTTAACAGCACGAGAGGGGAGGCTGAAAACTGAGTACAGTTGGTAAGTGATGTGATGGTCTGCAGATATCCCCTCCTCTAAGTCAGGGAAAATGAAAATGAATTATGATCAGTTGTACTGTAACAGAGAATTAGGACACCTCTTTGAATGTTATCAGAGTTGTGAGGCAATTTATAAAAAGAATCATATTTTTAAGATTACTTAAAAATGTTTCAATAAATATTCATCTGAAAATTAGCAAAGAGAACAATAGGTATGCTTTCAACTGCACAGTGCCAGGTGTCTTTGAAACTGCCTGCTATTCTGCCCCCTTGTGGTCACACACTTTGGACTGTTTTACAAGAGGGTGACACAGGTCATCAGCACAGCAACATTTCTATTTTTATTATCCTTCTGTTTTGCTCTTCGATCACACAAATACAGGACATTAGCAAAACAGATGGGTATTTGTAACGAGGGAGATATCCAAGTACAGGTTTTCTGCTGGCCGTCTCTGGTCTGTGCCGCTGTAATGGCTATGAAAGCTCACCCAAGAGTTTGCAGATCCACAAAGATGTCCTTTATTTTTTTACTGCAACATTTAGGGAAGAAAATAAATAAATTCCCTTTAAACTACTGAGGGGAAAAAATTCAAGAGCTGGTGCTGAGTTTGGAGTGTAAAAACTTCACATGTTACAGCCTATAAACTGAATGCAGTGGGGGATGAGAAGCTCAGCAGTATATGAGCAGGCAGTCTGGCAGCAGCGCTGACAGTCGAGTATGTTCATCTGTTGGAAACGTGTGTGTGTGAGGTGTAAATCCACATGGAGGTGTTTGCTTTACACTGGGCATAAAGTGTGCCGTGTGTGCCGCTGTGTATCCAGCGTGACTGTTGCTTGTGTATGCTTGGTCACACTTTTGGCACTCTGTATCAAAGGCCTGCATGGGCAGCTGGTTGGAGTCTGGTAACTGTGGTTATATAATGCACTACACACAAAACACACACTTGAGCTGCTTGTAACCACAAGTCAGCCACTAACTGACCAGTCGCCGCCCACTGGAGGGTGCAAATCGGTGAAAGTCATTTAGCCCAGGTTTTGTCAAGCGCTGAACACAAAACAGACCGTTAATTCTTGAAGAAGTTGAGAGGAATGTAAATCTTTTAATCTATCAATTCTTTAATCGAAACAAAGCCGTGCACGTGTGGAAAGCTGACTGGAAGCTGGCTCACTGCTGCACACCAGCAGCTCTGCACACTCCTGTTGTTGCTCACCAACAAAGAAGAGCGCTCACACTCCAGTGTGTGTCCCATACGATTGTTTACACACTCTAGTGGAGATCCAGTCACATAAGGGCAAGCATGTGTGCACACATACCAGCACACACACTCACACATACACACAGGTACAAGAAAGTAAAGTAGAAAAGTAGACTTTTCTTGCCGTAGGCCAGCGAAGTAGAGGGATGCTGCCAAATGTTTTTGGATTTCAGATCTCCAGACCGCTGTCTATTCCAGACTCCCCCCCTCCACTTTTTTGTCTCTTACTCTCTCTCTACACCTCTCTTACTCTGTATATTTTTCTACCTCCCCTCCTTCCTTTGCAAAGAAACTCTACTGCTGCCACCACAAGCCACTGCCGCCACTGCTGTTGCTGCTGCTGGTGCACTAAAACACATGTGATCAAAAATGTATCTCCTCAGCAGAGCTTGCATTTTTCTATCTATCCCTGCTAGTTTGTCGTGCAGTACACCCAAGGGCTTGGAGTCACAACTGTCTGTCCTCTCTCTGTTTGCGATGGAAGGATGCCGTTACAAAGGAATGCAGTGTCGCCTGCCAGAGGTATCACAGTGGATGGACAGAGCAGAGAAGAGAAGAGCATGTGTGCATTTTGTGTGCGTTTGCAATCTTCCTTTGCACTTGCACATACCAATCATTATATGATTAAGAGCAGCTATTGCATTACACAGAAAACACAGATCCATCCACATGGAGGACACCCTTGTTACATCTGTAACCTTGAACATATCCTGCTGCACAGCCGAGCCCCCGATACACACTTGCAATGCACACCACGCCCCCTTCAACATCATCAACTAAAGTCCCAGATGTATGGGCATGGATGCATCAACAGTGTCTTAGCCCAGATCTCAAACTCGCATACACAAAGCAACAGTCTAGATAATCGCTCTCACGGGACACTCAAAGATCAACAGACGGTGCGCAGCTACAAATTTTATATAAAAATCAGCGTCCACACAGTGTGAGTGGAACACTTGAGTGTGCTTTTGGTGTACTCAGTTCTTTTTAGTCTGCAAGTTGTTACTCTGTGCGCTGGCTTAGGACTGAGGAGAATTATGCAAGTCCCATGACTAACAAATGGAATCTGTTTTTCCTCCTTTCCCGCTCTCTCTCTTAATTGCTTTTAGCCACCTCAGGCACAAAAAAGAAAAGAGATGACAGGCCACGAGGATGCTAATGGATTCAGAGGAAACCTGCTTACCTTTCTTTCCTCAGAGACTCGGTGGAGGAGAGCAGGGGTGGGGGGAGGATCGCTGGGCAAGGGCAGCGTTAGGTGTGTGCGTCAGGTGGTTCAGGGTCTCTTCTACCTCCCTCCTTCAGCCACTCGTGTCTCCCATGGGATGTGATGGCATCAGGTTTTCAGTGAACAAGTAGGGTCCTCCTGGGCAAAGATCTGGCACTCGGAATTGGTCCAGCGCTGCTCGCAGGTGCAAGAATAACAAGCAAACAAAAAAAGGAAAAGAAAAGAAAAAAAAAAACCCAAAATGCAAAAGTTAAAAACTGAAAATCTTCAACTGCAGGTTGAGATAACTGTCTGCAAAACTTTTAATTTTCTGCTTCCAGCAAAAACAAAAACAAACAAAAAGGAAGGAAGGGAGAAAGAAAAAAAGTTCTATCCATGTACTTTTTGGGGGGGCAGAGGTGGCAAAAGTGACAGAGGTGATGAAAGGGTGAGAATGGGGAAACGTCCTCTCTGTGTCGTCTTCGAGCTGTCCAGACGCAGGTCTGAGGAACACCTTCCCAATCTGTGCGCTCTTGCTCTCCAGGGTGGAAAGTAGGAGGGAAGGAGCAAGGGAGCAGGACACAGAGGGAGAGAGAGTGAGTAGCAGTGAAGTGGAACTCAGTCAGTTAGTCACTCAGGTCAGTCAGGCAGGCAGGCAGCGAGGCAGTGTATCTGGGTCCAAGCAGGTTGTGCTCCCACTCCAAGGACTTATAACCCGAGGTGGGGCGGGGGGGGCTGTGCACCTCTCTGCTCCAATCTCTCTGGCTTACTACGCGATCCCTCTCCCACCAGCTTATTTTGGGAAAGACAGACAGGATTGTTCATTGGGTTAGCCCCCTTGATACAAAAAGCAAGTGTCTGTGGCTGGCTGCAGTGAAGAAGGAGGGGAGTGAGCAGGATGGGGTGGGGTAGCAGCCGCACAGAGAGGGGTGGGGTAGGATGAAGAGGAGGGAAGGGGAACGAAAAAAGACGAGAAGAGGGGAATTCGGAGGCGTCTCATGTTCTGCTTCTCACTGTTCTCCTCGCCTTCCCAAACTCACCTCCAGGAAATCACGCTGCCTTTTTAGCCTGTTTACTGTTTTGAAACATGCTCACAAATCAGTCCTGCAAATGAGATCCAGCTTATGCTTTATTTCTTTTGCAGCTTTATTGATAAAGTCTGTGGATGACATGACAGTGGACAACGGTAAGGCTCAAAGGGGCATTGCACCGTCACCTAAACCCTGCTGTAGATCGTGTGCAGTTGTCACATGGTGCCACTTTCTTCGTTTTGATCACCATAGTGCGGTTAATCACATCTTTTTACATTTCTTTAGTCCGCCTCATCTATTCGTGGCACGTATTACAAGTATCAACTATTCCTCGTCTTTGAAGCGTGCCAGGTGATTGCCGGGAAAATAAGCAAATTCTCATGAAAACTGGTAATGTTTTGGATGTTTGCTGACAACCTGGACGAGCCACAGTCATCCCTTATCATATAGTACAGGTTACTTCCCACACAGCAGCAACTTAGTAGGATCAAAACAGACTTAGCATTCAGTGTTTAACTGGCAGCGTGCTAGCTGGCTCTTTGCTATGGTAGTGGACCTTGACGAGCATGCTGTTCCACGCTTCTGATTGGATGCACTGGGAGGAAAGCTGGCCTAGCCTTTTCCTGAAAGACCTACTGGGACAGAGCCATTGGCTGATTTAAAGATCAGATAGAGACTGGGATTCCAAACAGATCCACAGCAAGAGGAAAGAAAGAGAGAGAGAGAGAGAGAGGGAGAAACAATAAAGAGGATTTTAGAGTTGCCCAAGTTCTTCCCCTCATTATGACGTTGTGCCAGTTACTGGTTTATTTAAGGCTCTGTCATTTCGGCAGCATCCACTGATTCATTGCTTCAGTCACTCTGCAAGTAACAGAGAGTTGTCAAAAGTTGGCAGCCCCGCGGCACTTTCTCTCATTCATGTTTTGCACATGAGGAGTAATAAACGTCCCCAGACTGTGTAATCTACCAACTTTTAGAAGCAAAGTCGGGCTGAAGTCAGCTTTTCCTTGCATGAGAGCGTCTCAAAAGGGCATATTTGGATCATTATTATAATATTTAATGGGGATCTGCTTTTTGAAGGGTGCCATTATGGCAAAATTTATAGTGCAGATGGGGTTTTATGCGTTTTATTTGCACTCTTTTCAGCAAATATCAAGATAGCAAAGTGATTAGACGTGCACGAGAGGGCTAAAAATGGGACATCTGTAGTGATGGATGGTCATAAATGTGACTGCTGATAATTGCCATAAGTGCCATCGTGATCAGCTAAAATAAGTATCCTGTTCACGACTGGAGCCGACCAAATTGAATAATTAAAAAAAAAATAAGCAACAGGCGTCATTCCTGTGAAAGAGCCATGGTGCAAGTTGAATGGTCCTCTGAACATCTAAAGGGTGGAGTAACCATATGCCCAGTAATGATGTCATCAATAGGAACCCTGTGTAGTAGTTAGGCCTGCCATTCATCCCCCGCCCCAGGTGTGTGTGTTTCTGCGTGCATGCGTGCCTCTTGTTGATGACGCCCCACCGCACAAGCGATCGCTGTTTGTAGCTCAATGAGGCAAAAAAAAAATCAGTCGGCAGAGGCTCGCACACAACCACAAGAAAGCCTCCGCCTCTTCCAATTATGGCCATGCTACAGTTGCACTGAAGAATTCCACCTCGGGCTCATCAACAAATCTCAGCTCACCCTCTAATACTCTCACACACACACAAAACACACGCTTATGTTCACTCATTTGGTCAGCCTACACTCACCCCCTGAAAAGTCCCCACACCACTCACCACTATAGCGTGGTACGAAAGCCCCCTCCCACTCGCTTTGCTTTTACAAGGTGAAACATTCCCGAGGAGAGGGAAAAAACACCTGGTCGTCATAAGTTTGCCTTTTTTCACTCCACTTTTTCCCCTCCGCTCCATTCCATTAGTAAGAACAAAAACAAACAGTGGCTGGAAAATCGTTGCATTGCATCACACGGACCCGCTTTGCTCTTGATGTTGGTCAGAAACCCCCAAAATAAGACATCAGGGACAGGTTGGCGTCACAGATAAACTACGCCCTACACCACACCTAGTGTGCCCAAACATAGACTCCCTATGTGCTAACGTATGGGGGTCTGTTCTCAAAGGTGGTGTGTTAAGGGTGGAGGGAGTTTGTTTGGGGGTGCACTGAGCATGTGTGTTCCTTGTGTGGGTCCTGTGAATGGCTGGAGTGTGTTATAGGGTGGAGTTGCTTGTGAGCTTGATTGAAATTAAGTTTGGGGTTGTAATATGACCTTGTTTATTCGATTCAGTGGTCACTCTCTGAGTGAAGTATTGTATGGCAGTGACTGCGTTGATAGCATAAGCTAACATGGGTAACGGTTAAGAGTGTTTGGAGACATTATTCTGATTCACAGCGTTCATTCACTTTTCATAGCAGGATTAGGAGCACCTACACCTAATGCACTTTCCTTCAGCTAAGCCCCTTTTATTCAAACAAGCCATTGATATCCATTAGCGAAGGTCAGAGTTGAAGGTTCACACAAGGACAGCAGAGGACAGGTGTTCCTCTCTTCCATCCTGCTCTTTTCTCCTGTGCTTCTATAGTCCCTCTTTTATTCACTATCAGCCTCTCTTTCCCTTGTGCGACAATTCAAAAGGGCCGTTTTCTCTCAGGTGATGTGGTCCACCTTTGTCTGTTCTAACCTTACAAAGGAATGCCTGGCATTCACCAGGCTGTGCCTGCACAAGGCAGTTTAAGATGAGTGAAAAAAGCTGGTGAGGGAGGAAGGGAAGGGATAAGGCATAAGAAAAGGAAATTTCAAGAAGGGAATAATAAAGCAGCACAACAGAGATGCAAAAAACATTAAAAAGCTGATGTGAAGAAGATAACCAAAAAGGAAAAGACGGAAACTTTTAAAGAAGGTGCCATACAGAAGCAAGGGAGGAATGGAAAGTGAATGCTAGAGTGAGATTGGAGGTTCAGTAGTTTCACACACTGTGGATAAAACTTGAAGCCTCTGAAATTTATGTGAATTTCAACAAGGAAATTCCTCTGAGATGGGCTTGGGGCTCTGCCCTTAGTTGGCATGAGGGTGGAGAGTGTGGGTGGGGTTATGGGAGGGCACAAGAGAGTAGAGAAGCGAGAAGAATGGATAGGTGGATGGATAGATTAGGTAGAGGAGGAGAATTTTTTTTTTTGTGGCTAGACTCCTCTTGGCTCACCTGATGCATATTGTTGCTGAGCTCAGTTTCCCCCTGGGGTAATCATTTGACACTGATAAAAAGGGGGAAGGGGAGAGAGTGGAGAGAAAAAGGATGACAGTGTTTCCACCCTGGGAAAAAGCTCTCTATGGAGATTAGAGGACAGCTGGGGTAATTCTTCCGTCTGTTGGACTGGGGAAAGGGAAGACCGGGGGAAAAGAAGAGAAGAGAGTGAACAAAAAAATTCAAGAAGAGTTTCAGGAGAGAATAGCAGGAATTGTTCTGCATTTTGGAAGGTGTTGTTGGAGTAATTCCCCTCACTTTCTTCACACGCGCCACACATGCACTAAAATGACTGGAGACAGAAAGAGGAGAGGCAGGGGGTGTTTGGAGGTAGGGAGGTGTGTGCACATTTTTAAGTGTTTCCACAGTCACAAGTCCAGATTTCTAGCTTTGGCACACCTATGTGCACATGCACACGTATACACACACAAACACACACACACACGATGCTGCAGCATGTGCAAATAGAAGAGTGGCGACTGAATGGTATTTTACTGCTTCTGTATTTATGGCAGGTTATTTTGACCCTGGGTGGTCCCCGCTGAAAGACTTCTGGGGTCATTAATCATCAGTGAGGAATCAGATGTCAGGTGTGTGAGTGTGTGCGGGAGAAAGGAAAGAGAGTTGGTCAGTAACCAAAGAAGAGCGAGCCCATTTACTGTACTGTACTGTATTGTGCTGTATGAGCAGGAAGGGTAGGAAAAAAAAAACAGCAAGTGTGTACGTGCATGTTTGAGGTTTGCCTCGCAGACCAGTGGATATCCTAATCAGCTGAGCTGGTGGTGAGATGAAAGAATGTGAAGATTATTGCCTGGTAATTGTTTCCAGAGTGCAACAGTGCTGCTATATCTCAAAAAACTCTCACTGAGCCGTTGTACACATCCACCATCCACCACACATTAGGGTCATGGGATACGTGCATGCCCCAAAAGAAGCAGCCCTTTGAGTTAAAGCCAGCCCGCCAGATCATCGGGCTATTGTACGTCCAAGATTTCAACTTTATTATTATTCTTTGTCTTTTACTGACTGATCTCAAAGGTTCATCCAAAGACAAACACACTCTGAAACGGCAATTTCCCTACCCACTAACTTTTTTGTCAACATGCTTGCACACAAACAGCAAAAACAAGACTCCCAGAGATCTGCGTTTGACTGATAAGCTCATCACTCTATCAGCTAGTCGGCTGTTCGAATGCCATTTTCTTTCTACCGCTTGTTGACAGCCCCCCGTCTCGGCTAGCCGGCCCTGAGAGGGCAAAGGGAACTGAGATCAAACAGAGACAGAACTGTTTAGCTTTTGTTTTATTACATTTTTTTAAACCCGTGTTCCGTTTCCGAACCATCGGGCAAGACAGCTATTTCCTTTTTACAGCGGGAGCAACAGAATCACGAAACCCAAACAATCAGGTTACAATATATACATTTGACTGCCGGAGTTTGGAGATTTCAGCAGAACATCCGAAGACTCCACCCGAGTTAGATATGTGGCGCTAATGCTGTGGGTCAAGGATGAGCATCCAAGTTCACTGAAGGGTATCCTAACTATGATTGAAAATCAAATGTCTTCTGTGTAAACAGGATTTCCACTGGAGGAAGCGACAGCTGAATCTGAATGTGTTATCCCTCTTCCTCCTAGAATAACAGAATTATCTGAATCGGTCTCTGATTAACCTGTTTCGCAGCTGTGACTTAATTATCTTATTATGTAGTTATATAAGATTTCACTTGTGTGGCGCCAGTTGTTGCATCTCTTAATCGCATTCGTTTGCACACATGATTTTAATCACAGTATCAAACACACTGACTAGACGTATTCTCATGATCACTTAAATAATTCAATCTGACTCGAGCATGTTTTTGTTTTGACTCTATTGAAAACACTTCAAAACAATGAACGTACCGTCTGGTTATTTTCTGCTCAGCAGCCCTGGTAGTTACTGAGTAATCACGGCTGCTCTTCTTCCGCTGTCCATATCCAATGGGTCAGGTCCACAGAGCACATTTATTGGTGCGATAAACGGTTTATTTTGACATAATGATACACTCAGACTGTAATTACAAGAAAAAATGTGTTTAATATGTCAAGATAGCAACCTAAACTGTTTTCTCAGGATAACTGGCAAGACACAATGCATATTTGTTATCTCTAGATAATTAGATAAGTAATTTGCCAGAAAAATAGGCTCATATGGAAGAAAAAAAGCTAATTAAGCCGTGATCTTGCGATAACAGGCTAAACAAATATGATAAGTAACTACTACAGAATTCCTGCTCTGAAAACTAAAACAGGATTGGCCCAGTGAGACGGGTTAGTGTTTAACCCGGATGAAGTGTTGTTCTTGGTCTGTCACACAATATACAGTTCAGTGAAAACTGCTGTAATACTGGTCTATGTAACACTTCTCGGTTTATGAGCCTACTTGTCTGAGCAGCAATGCAAAGATATTGAACTAACTTATTCAGTTATCAAAATTACTCATCAATTCACATACTCATTTCACCTCACCTAAATGTGTAGTCATGCGAAAAAGAAAATGTCTCTATGCAGTCCTATGAAGAACTAAGCCTATCCTCACTGTTTCCATAGGAATTGAGAAGATAAGTAGTAGCGAAGTTGGCTTGTTAAATGTTAAACTTCATAACAGTGGAGTTGGAAAAGGACTGAACTAGCATGGCTGGTTTGAAAGTGTTGCCACAAGAAAGCCTCTTCTATATAAAATGACCATGATAGCGCGACGAAGCTTTAGAGAGTTGCTTCTGAACAAACCACTGAACAAAGATTGGAACAAGAAAGATGTTTGAACATAATGTGCAGAACCACAATTATCAGACAGTGATGAGCAAGTTCAGCAAGAAAATTTACAACAAAATGGCTAAAAAGAAAACAATCAAAATGTCGCATTGGCCTGATCAAAGTTCAGACCTCAACCTAACTCAAACCTGTGGTGGATCTTTAAGAGAACTGTGCATAAGTGAATGAAAATAAACCTCAAGGGACTGATGCAAAGCCTTTTGACCAAGTCGTAAAGACACGTGGGTCAAAGGTCATCCACAATGATGTGAAAGTCTGATAAGGTGTTTGATGTACTTATTTTTTCACACGACAGTATATTAAAAACTGGGATTCACTGGTACACTGTACCTGTAGGGTGAAAATTGAGCTGAAATCTTTATCTCTCCCTTCTTAGCCATACTGGATATTAGTGATGGGAATCGAGAACCAGTTCTTGTAGAGAACCAGTTCCTGGTAGTTCAATTCCTTTGAATTGTTCATCTGCCTGCCTATCAATTGTGTTTATTGGTTCCGCCTACTCTTGCGCAACAATTAGCTGATTTCAGTTTGTGTGCTGGAAGAGGAAAATAGTGGTGCAGCCTACAGGGTGGATATTGACATTACTTTTATTTTTACTGAGCAAAGGGACAAGGGTGTAATGGTAAAGTTCATCCAGAACAGAAGCAACTTCAGCTCTTTACAAGCACCTGCATAGACAACATGCTAATGCTAAGCTAGCCAAGAAACCAGAATGATGATAAAACTGAGTTTTATCATCTACCCACAGCCTGAACCTTAACAGGTAACAAAAGCAGTGAGGAGCAGTCATGCTGTGCACGTTCATGTATCTGAAGTAGAATCACTGTGGTGATCGCTTTGTGCTAGTTTCCATCTTTGCTTTGCGTTGCTGGCTTTGTGTTTGTACCCAAGTACTTTGAGAAAAATCATGCATGTGTCCTTATTAGGATAAGGATTTGTGTTGGTGCGTGCGACTGTAGACTATCAGTGTATATTGTTACTTTTTTTGAGTAATGACTCCAACAAGCACAGACATGTGGAGCCAGTGAGAACCCAATGAAAATCAATAAGAGAATCGATAAGGAATCAAACCGATAAGTGATATTGATAATGGACTCAGAATTGCTAGCTTCTTATCAATTCCCATCCCTACTGGATTAGCAGAATTGTTTAAAGAGAAGCTAATAGAAACCTAGAAACATTAACTTTATACAGCGATAAGACAACAATGCTGACAGTCAGTACTGTGTTTGCAAGTATTGCTTTCCCAAGCATTACAACAGCCTGGGTTGTGACCTCTTGAGTGGCAGCAATCCTTTTCCCTGACCTTTGGCCTCTGTACTCACACTAAGCAGATTCTGTGCTCCTGCTGCAAATGCCTTAGGTCTCCTCAGCCCCCTCAAACAAGCTGTTGTAAGTTTAGTCCTATTATAACAAACTAATTTATTCACTTGACCACTTGCTGACCCTGGATGAGCTTCTAGTGTTGTTTGTTTTGTGTTTCAGTGCCTGAGAAGCCAAATAAGCTTTGGTCTGCACATGCACACTTGCTCACACTCATGGGCTGTATACTGGTGCCCCGTCTCACCTGGCATCCTGTCTGGCTTTGTGAGTGCGTCCTGACCTTGGCGCTTACAGGAACCTCCTCCCTAAACAGCTGTTTCCACGTGTCCCAACACCCAATGTCGTATATACACAAGGAAACAGAGAAATTGCACTACAGCCTCACGGGTCAATTCCCGCACAGTCTGTGGATATCACATCATGAATTTCACATTCGGAGTGGGTGATATGTCCTAAGAAATGCATCTGGGAAAGCGGTTTGAATAACACAAAATTGGTTCTCAGTGGGACATTAAGAAATATTAACTGTCGGAAGGGATTGTTTTTCAACTTTGATCATTGTGGGAGAATAAACAGCGAACAATATGACCTTGTTCAGATCAGGGTGAATTAGCTATAAAGCACCAGTGACTGAGTGACTGTTTCATGCATAATGCACTCTTTGGGGAGACCCTTTTTTTCACGCAAAATTCATAATGTTGACTTATTCCTGAGAAACAGAGAAGACAGGGCGGAGCAAGGATGGAAATATGTGTGTGTATATTACACAAAACAAGCAGTCAAAATGAAGGATAAATAATGAAGCTGTCAACATTAGTGCCAGGCCTTTGCCTGCAAACCACAGTTTATGTCAGAAGAACAGGGCTTACACTAACTCTCACATACACACCTACTGGAGAATGTGGCAAGTTAGGTTTAAATGCAAAGCATTTCTGTTATTCTGCCTTGCTGATCCTCCGCCCTACTTTTGTTCTCCACTCTTTTGCCCACTTTCTCCTCGAAAGCCTGCAGATGTGTAGATACGCAAAAGAAAACAGGCAGCGGGCCTCCGGCTTTGGTTAGCATGGTAAGACACGCCAGAAAAACAAAAGACCCGTGAACTGCACAAACACCACAGTAGAAAAACTGCAGCAGGGACCACCATGAAGGTGGCAAGTGAGCCACTAAGACCTAAATCAGTTTCTTGGATGTGGGTGCTACTAGATAAAGAGTATGACATGCATGGATGGGTAAAGAGGCAGACACAGATGTGCCACAAAACAGTTGCAGTAATAAAGAGGAACACAGAGAGGGGAGTAAATGGACATGTGGCTTTGCCATAATGCAGTTCAGCATCTCCAGGAATTATGTTAACCTTGGGTATTTTCCAACGCACAATTTATAGTCAATGTTCAGTGCAACTACGGAAAGTAGTGTGCCACTATGTACCGATGCATAAAATAAGGGTGTGAGGGTGTCCAGCAATTATACTGTATCCAGTATAATTGCATACAGTATAACTGCATACTGTCAGAGACACTGAAGAAGTTTAGTTTAGTCCAGTGTATTCTTAAAACTCATCAAGAAGAATCTTTATTGAAGGAGATACTTCTTCACACAGACCCCCACATGTCCTGGTTATCCAATATAAGCAGGACATTATTGATTGATTGATAATACTTTATTCATCCCGAGGGAAATTATGGATAAAAGAGTTCAAAGTCATTGACTGGATATAAAAGATCTGATGTAAGGCCAATGTGGAAATGGCTTATACCTGTATTTTCCCTAATGCCTAATGGCCAGCAGTGGGCGACTCCTCTGGTTTCAAAACAAGGACCATCTGGTTCTCTTGAGCCATGATGTCAGTAAACATTCTCAAACACTCAGAGTTTATGATCTCCATCACTAGCTTCAAGTCTTGTCCATGTCTTGAATTAGGTTCCTTTTTCATGCTTGAAAGATTTGCAGATCAGTTTTAAGTGGCTTGACAAACAAAATTTCTCTAAAAATGGTCCGGTACAAGGACTGGACTAAGTGAAAAAGCAGTCAGTCACCAAAGAAAACCTTGAAAGGTCTTCAGAAAGTTTGTTTCTCAAGAGCACGTTAAAAAACATACATGATACAATACAAATCTGGTTCTTTTGAAGCAGATCAGGAGTGGCTCAAGACTTTTGCATGTAATGTGTATTCTTTTTGATATGTATGCTTTACCACAAAAGTAGACAATGTGTTACTAGGTACATGCTGTAGCCTTAGGAAATGTTGGGATTTCAGTAGTAATGTGGTGTTACGGGACTAAACAATAACAGGATGGCATTGGGTAGTATAATATTACATTACCACTCAATTATATACATATAATGTTTATAAGAAATACCTCATGCACGTGAAGGCAGTCTGAATCTAGCCACCTAGCAACCACCAGTAATATGTACACACTGGAAAGATGACAGTCTAAAGAGGTCAGTTTTATTTGCCTCTTAAGGAGAACCAGAGGTTACCTGCCAGGAACACAATCATGTCCTAAATTTCTCCATGTTTTCTACGTCCTGATCTTGCAGAGGAAGAAAGAATCTGTAAAACAATGGCACCGAGTGCTGAAAAACAAAACACTAAGATTGTAGCAGAATGTAGTTTGTCTAATAACATGCTTTCATATTCTCAGGGCCAAGAATGTCACAGAAAATCTTCTCTAGTTACTGCTGCTCATTGCAGACTCAGGGATATAGCTTATCTCTCCTCAGGCTTGTGTCTTGTCTGTCTGCACATCTAGAAGTGTTTATGGGTGACAGCTGTTGGATTGAAAATGTGCAGGATATCTACATTTTCTCTCATAGATTTCCTGCTTTGACTAGCTGCTACCGGCAGGCGTGTCTTTTCTTTCCTGAGACAGATGAATAAACATTATTGTTGGAGCTAAGGCCAGCAGCTTGTATAATAACTAGGTTGTGACTTTTGTCAGCTGTGCATGTGTGTGCTCAGGAAAGAACAGAAAATAGAAGAATGAAAATAAGCAACAGGGGATAAACATTACAAAAACAGGCATTAAACATAGTCATTTAAGCACCTGCGAGGCTGTGAAGCTGTGAATTAGGAGTTATTCGAACGGTAGATAATTGTTTATTCAATCAATAATCTTGACAACAGTTTGAATGGGCTTCTAATTGCAACCTTTTAATGCACAGCATGAGTAGAGACTGCAGCCATTTTCAACAAAACCATAGTTATCGTGTTGTTAATGTGGCTAAAATCCAGCACAATCAAGTCCAGAAGAAATTCCAGGGAGGAAAAAAAAGTTTACACTCAGCATCCAATATCGTGCTATTCTTGAATGGTAAAATACAAATAACTTGCGGAAGGACGGAGCTGAGCCTGCGCACGCTCCAGGCCAATTTCTCGTGGGAAGAGAAGCCGAATAGAATAAGAACATTTTGAACAAAAGCATATTAATGATTGTTAGCGTTGCAATTACAGTTAAATTGCGTGAAATTGCTGCTAACACAGTTGGTGTAATTCATGAAGTCTCAAATTTTAACACAGCATGCAAGGCTTTTATGATGTTGTTTAATGTCTAGTGTTTGTACTAGATTTGGGGGCATGATAAAAAGCTGTATAAAATATATATATCTACATGGCAATGATATTTCCATATGTACCTCATGAACTCTGGATCTGATTTATATACATCTCAACCAATATTATGCTAACACACATATATATAGATAATTTCATCCACATAAAGCCAACCTACATCTTATGTCTTACATAAATATTTGTTTTCTTGCATGAGGTTGATCTTTCTTCCTCTCTTATTGCCTTATCGAGATTAAGTCATGCTATCCTGGAAAAGATATTTGTCTGTGTTTTATATGAAACCTAAAGCCACTAACTGTATTTGAATAACCACTTCAACATAATATTCTGCAATTCAACATTCATTTCACTAAGAGCTGGCATGGGTTGTAGTAGGGAAAACAAATGATAGGTTCAAAGTGGATTAAACCCTATACATACAGCACTGTACTTGAAAAGTCTTTGGCTTACTTCTGATCTTTTGTTCTTCATCTTTCTCCTTCTAATGCTCTTGTTCTCTCTGCTGCAGCCTCTTGCCCTCCATCCTTTACATATTTCTTCCTTTGGTGTGTGTATTATAAAGCCTTCAACCCAACCAGTGGGTTGCGGTTCCCTCCTAAACCATTCACATGGAACTGGTTAAGAAGACATTCCTTCCATGGAGAGAATGTCTGGCACCAAGCGCCTGTAATACAGAAATCATAAACGGGAGGTCCAGCCTAATCACATCCCGTGGCACTCTCACCCTCTCTGAGCTCCCTTTTCCTCCTTCATCTTCCTCTCGTCGTCTCTGAGGGGTTATTAAGAACGGGATTGGGAGACCAGGAGCGTTAGCTGAGTCTATCTTTTCCTTTCCCTGGCAATCTAAGAGTGTAAATCAATTGTGGATACTGATCTGAATCTGGTGGTTGGCAAATGTTCCTGCTTATCTGATGCTCTGTATCCAGTCATGAAAGATGAGTTTTGTATTTGGGTAAATAAAGCAATACAAAGAAAAAAAGGATAGAAGGAAAAAACTATTTGTGGTGGATCGTTTAGTTATTGGCCAATGCTAGCTAGCTTTGCTAGCAAGATGGATTCAAAGATCATGTGGGTGATCTGCACAGATATAAATATTTGCTAATTACTGCTAACATTAAATAAAACTATACTAGAATTTCACAGACAAAGAAAAAAAACACAGTACAAACCTCTTGGATGGGCTGTTGGTACAATTAGCTAGTCATGCAAGTTACTGTTTCTCATCATCTGGAATAAAATGGTCAAAAAGGCTCCAAAGCAGTTGGGAGGTCTTACTTTAGGTCTTACCCAACTTCAGAGCGTAATGAGTAGTGAGTTACGAAAACATAAAAAGAAAAAGAAAAATCACCTGGTAAAGTTGTCATGCAGAGAGAAATTTCCCATACAAACCAAAACCGCTTTTGCACCAGGCTGTAAACATGTTTATTTCTACTATAAAGTTGGGCATTTTAACACGAAGGTCTGTGGGGACTGACTCACTTTGGAAGCCAGACTCAAGTGATCAACGAGCCTTAGTTTTTGGCACTGATCTGTCAGATGCAGCTGACAGGATAATAACCCAGTGCAGTGGCGCATTCCCAACAATGTCTAGCACCATAACAACCAGTTACAGCAGAGTGTCACACCAGCTGATCAAATTTACCACCATCACTAATCTCCTGGTTGCTAATTTCTTGTTCCCTGTTTATTTTCTACATCATTCAGCTTTGTTTGTTGCTCATTCCCTGAACCTGTACCACTCATCCTCTCCATCATCATGAATTCTTCCTTTAAAGTTTCTTTGTTCCATGGCATATTTAACCTGTTTCTGAGGTTTCTTTTTGTGTAATGCAATGAAACCTCATTCGAAACTGGAGACTAATTACACTGTGGCATGCAAGGATCAAGCCGGGAGCAAAGGTATCAGAACATGAAATAGGGAGTCTGTAATTTTGGTCTCATCTACACCATTTATAGAATAATGGCTCATAAAGATAATGTGGGTAGTGGGATCAGGTTTGGTGAGCTCCAAGTAAGTGCTCGTGAAACATTGTTAAACTCAATATAAAGCATCTTACAAGTACAAACCCAGTGAAAATAGAGTGCTGTGCAGAAGTCTTGAGCCAACCCTCATTTCTTTGTATTTCACTTCCAAGGAATGAGACTTTCCTGTTATTGTGAAAGCGGTCTTGAGAAATAGTTCTCCGTGTTTTCTGAAGGTCTTTCAATGTTTTACTTTGTGGTGGTGTATGTGGTGCTTTTTCACAAAGTTCAAGTCCACCTCTTGGCCTGTCCAAACATGAAAAAGATACCAGGAGTAAGCTTTGTTACCAGTAGCCTGTAACACAAACATTTTTCCCCATTTCTTTAGTTCAAATTAGTTAAAAAAAAATACACCAAAAATAACACAGTTTCGCAGGTATAAGATAGTGTTTTGGCATGAAAAATGTGATTCCCAAAGAGCTATTAGACAAAAACTGAAGAAATTAAAGAGACATGCCCTAAAAAAAACTATATACAGCAGATGGATAGTATCTGAAAGTCATGTTCTAAAGAAATAGGGAAAAATTAAAAGACCTGAAAGACACAGGACCTGAGAGATGTGCATGGCTCTATTTACTGATGCCTCATCAAATGGTCTCAATGGCTTAAGAAGTCATTCTTTACATATGAGGAGAAAGGGCTGAGAAAGGCTGGACTGAAAATTGGTACCAACAGGTCTCATGGAGTGACTGATCCAAATGTAAAATCTTTGTTTGAAATCATTAGCGAGGAAGAGATTAGGAGAGAGATACAATAGAGAGCGTCTACAGCTGTCTGTAAAACACCGTGGAGGCTCTGTCATAGTTTAGGATTGCATTTCAGCCAGTGGTGCTGGACATCTTGTTAAAATTGTTGGAATTAAGAGCACAGAAAAGTGATCTGTGTTGATCTCCCATGTAATACCAACTAGAAAGAAACTGATGGGTAATATCTCCACACACTTCCATTCCATAAAAGCATGGCTTGATAGAAATACACATACTGGAATAATATTAGTCATGGATTGGCTTCCCCATTGCCCAGACTTCAAACATTACTGAAGCAGTGAAGGATCATCTTGGGAGAGAGAAGAACAAAAGGCAGTTAAAATCCAAAAACAAGCTTTGAATGCCATTCAAGACGCTTGGAGAACTATTCCCGAAGACTACTTGAAGATTTTACCAAACATTTCAGGCTATGTTGATGAACTCTTTTTTTGCCTGCTGTACTGTAATTCTGTGTCTGTTTACACATTTTTCAATAAACTGCTGCACCTCTTTCGCATTTTAGCAAAATCTAAAAAACTGAATGGTGGCTTGGGACTTTTGCACAGTGCTCTATGTGCATTGGGGCGATCGTGGCAGAGCTGGCAGTTTGACTTGCAATCGGAAGGTTGCCGGTTCGAGCCCTGGCTCCGACAGTCTTGGTCGTTGTGTCCTTGGGCAAGACACTTCACCCGTTGCCTACTGGTGGTGGTCAGAGGGCCCGGTGGCACCAGTGTCTGGCAGCCTCGCCTCTGTCAGTGCGCCCCAGGGCAGCTGTGGCTACAATGTAGCTTGCCATCACCAGTGTGTGAATGGGTGGATGACTGAATGTAGTGTAAAGCACTTTGGGGTCTATAGGGACTAAGTAAAGCGCTATACAAATACAGGCCATTTTAACATGGGGTATTGTTAGCATTGGCATTACAGTATCATTTTGGGTATTACCACTGGGGGTCTCCAAAGCCAGATATTTTCCAAATATAAACAAAGTCAGTAAAGAAAAAAACTACTTTAGAAAGAAAATGTTCTTGATGAGTTCCAACTCAGTTAAGCCTTTTTAACATAGCCACATTCACCAATGCATGACTGATGATGAAATAAAGATGTGGCTGTAAATACTGCTTTTTATTGTTTACTGTAACAAATCAATTCTGTCCTCACAAGTCCAGTTTGTATAACTAATAAGCACAAATCTATATTTCTTCCAAAAAGGATAAATGAGTAGTTGATCTCTGCCCTGCTCTTCTCACTCTTCCTCTGTCTTCTTGGAACTGTGTGCCCTCCCTAATAAGCTCCAACAAGTCTTCGTCAGTCTTTCTGGCTCAGTTTGGGGAACCTACAGATGTCCCTGCCTGTGTTTCCTCCTCCTGTTTCTCCACTGCTGCACTTGGCCCTAGTTCTTCCTCTTGGAGAGAGGCAATGAGAAACGGGGCGGCAGAGGATTGCCTCTGTCCCAGTGCCTCATCCGAACGCCAAGTAGAAGTGGGTTTCCACTTGATGTTCCCACTCCTGACCTTTGGCAATTGAAATCCCAAAATAGAGAAAAATCAAGCTCAGTCTAATTTTTTAGCTGACAGCTTTAGAATTTGCTGGCTGAAATTTAATCTTCAGATTTTATTAGCTTTTGGTAATTAGCATTAATTACACAAGTTTGTCAAACTATAGTAATGACTATAGTATGTTTTAACATGTTGTAATTTTGCATGGATATTTAAAACAGGTCTCTCTTGAAAATGAGACTTTGTGTCCCAATGAGATTTACCTGTTTAAATAAAGGTAAAATTAAATTTTAAAAAAACTTTCAACATAATGTTTGTAATATTCTGTCCATTTTCTTTGAGAAACACACACAATTCTGTACAATTTCAGCAAGCAAAAAATCATCATTACCCAATGACACTGAAGCCAATTGACCTGTTGATTCAACATCAGTGGTTCTGACATTTGTTTTGCAGAGAAGGGGGGCAAAAAAAGCAAAGACTGAAATCACTGTGATGCATTTCCAAGTAGGTTACAAGATCAGGTGCCAGATAATTCATGCTGTCATCGAACACAAATAGTGTATTTACTAAATGTATGAAGAAAACAAGCAGAAGGTAACCAGTGATTGTCCTAATTTCTTTCCTGTCTCAACCTTTACCATCTGTCTCAGTGATTTTAGGTCTTTCTCATCATTTTGTCTAAACACTGTGGCACCTCCACATCTCTCTGGGTTTGGGTTTCTAAAGGAAACACCCCATCATTGAACCCTTGAAAAACTGACCGAGGGAAACAATGGTGCCCTTGAATTTCTCCTGCTCATTTTGCATGTAATGATATCTAGATTAAACACAATATTATTGTTGGCCCATGCAAGCCAATCGCGATTTTCTCTCACCCGTGTATCAGTGCATGGCGAATGTGGAAATAGTCCTTATTTCAAAACATCAGCTTTACTTACAGCTTCCTGACAGTAGTTTTGGGGAGAGGGGCAGGAAAAAGAGAGGGTAATTACAGTGTAGAAAGGAAAAGAATACTGAAGCAGCAAAGGAACAAAAATGCATCTCCAAGATCAACTGTTTCACTGAAGATGGAAAAAGAATGAATTTATGCATGTTCACTCGGACATCAATGGACTTTTTTAAGGTTTATCATGATCCATGATTATTAGTAGCACAATTTGTGGTTGAAAGAAAAATACTCATTTACTTTCTTGCCAAGAGCGAGATATGAAGACTGAGATCTCTGTCTGCCCTATAATTATCTTGACTAAGACTGAAAACACAGCAACAGAACTGTGCTCTCACCTATAAATGCACCTACCAACATTTTAGTAATCTGATTCATGTGCATTGAGGTTTGCAGTCCAGCATTCTATCCAGCTGAATAATGGCTCATGCTTTCCATATGTATCTGTAAATGTGACTGGCAGCATATTTTGTGCTATATACGACCTCTAAGCACTTCCAAAATGAGAGCGACCCCAACACACTGTGCTGAGAAGCAAGTGAACATCAACTGGGCTGGAAAAACCCAGCTGGAGAACAACTGAACTATGTATGAAACAGCACAAGAAGAGGACCTGAATGAATGGCAAATATCAAATGATGGAAGTGTTTGTTTCTCAAATAGAGATAGACTGCATCCTAAAGTGTTTGCAAAAAATGCATTCTTCATTTTCCTCATTTAGAAAAACCTGAAATACTCAAATGATCTGATGTAGATCTGTGATGGACAATTCATCTCACCAAGATGAACTTGGTGACGCTCAGGATGCTGCCAAAGCAGTAACAGCAGTAACAATGGGAAATAACCTATTTTAAATTATATGTTTAAAAACTGTGTTACTGGCAGCATGTTACAAAAATACAATTTGTTCCCATTTCTTTAATTCAATTCAGTTCAGTTACATTTTATTTATATACCACTAAATCAGATCAACAGTTGCCTCAAGGTTACCTGATTTTGTAAGGTAAAAACACTGCAATATGAGTAGTTCATTGTTTAGTTGATTCTAATAAAAATGCCAAAAATAACACAGTTTGGCAGGCATAAAATAGTGTTTCTGCACCAACAAGGTAATTCCCAAAGAGCTATTACAGTAAAACTTGGCATAGTTTGGTATGGTGTGAAATGTATCCTTAAATAAATTCAGGAAACTGGACAAAAGAAGAAGCGGTAGGCCTAAGCATGTATGTTGCGCTTAAGCCTATCATCACTATGGTAAATGCTGGAGGTCTTATGAACACACAAAAGTATTGTTAGATTAGATCCACTATCCAATACCATCTGGAAAGTGTCTGATTGTCAGTGGCATCATTTTTCAGCATGACAATGATCCCAAACACGCTGCTAATGCAGCAAAGACCATAACTAGATATGTAGCAGGATGAATATTATATGTTCTGGTTGATCCCACTATTAGTCAGGCGCATTAGGGGGCGCTAGTATAAATAGTAGTGGCCATCTGAGCATCCCCAAATTGCGTACCTGTTGTCATTTCCTTTCGGTCACCTGACTTCCCCCGGTGTTGCAGGTAGGAGCTGACGGCAATTTGGAGTAATACGGTGACTCCGTCTGCTCCAGATTTAAGGTTTTATTTAGTTTGTATGTCTGTCTCTCTGTTGTTTTGATTTGTAATTTGGTTTTTGTTACACCACTGGTAGGAGGCCCTTTTTCTAGCTGCTGATCACCAGTGTGTTCCTGCAGTTGGGCTAACCCCAGCGTGTGCATATTAGTTTGTTTGTTGTTGGGTTTTTTTGTTTGTTTGTTTGCTTTTGAATATATTATAATTTTCTTTGTTTGTTTTATTCAGATGCGGAGGGCCTGACGTGGAGGAGACTGGCGTGCCTTGGTGGTGGGATCCTTTGAGTATTACACACCTGCATTTTTAGTTCATTAGTATGAGCGTGTGACAGTGTGCTGCACTTGTGTATTGGTGAGTTTTCCTCTATTTTTTTTTTTTTTTAAATTCAATTTAATTGTTTCTGTGTGTGGCATCCCTGTCCCCCACTGGTAAGCCTCGGCTCTGAATACTTTTTAGAATATTTGGTATGTATGCTTGTGCTTTTATATGCTGTTTTAAATAATTAGTAATAAATTCTCATTGCACCACGTCTCTGTATTGAGTATAACGAACCTAATGTGCCTTCTTGGTGATTAGAATCATCTTGATCCAGTATTCTCTGGGTGAAATTCCCGGGGTGGCGTTGTTTGCTAAATTGTGAAGAGTATTTATTCCATCCCCACCTCCTGCTACCACAGATAGAAAAACACACAATGGAACACTGACAGTCAAGGATTGGCCTCCCCAGAGCGCAGCAGAAATGAGGGCTGGCTCATGTCCTTTGCACTGTACTGTATATTTATCAAGAAACATTATACATCCTGGTAGGCAGTAAACTACGTATTTGACTAGTCAACTAGACATATTAACACTGCTGCCCTTACTAGCTGGCCTCCAATGAGAGTGACATGACTAACACGGTATGTTAGATTTAGAACTAAGACAAGGTATACACATGAATAATTGTGCTATGTAGGGATGGGTACCGGTATCCGGTGCCATGATGGCACCAGTTCTGACATAAACGGTAGTAACCAGACCGAAAAGCAGGGCACATTTCGGTGCTTTATTTCGGTGCTTTTTTTTTTTTTTTTCCTGAGATGTGATACACTTTAGATTCTAGCCAATCATTTTACGTTTCCGAGGATAGTAGGCGGGTCCAGGTACGTACGTGCTTTTAGAGCAGAGCTACAGATTAAAAATGCCCAAGGCCAAGCGGTCAAAAGTCTGGCTGTACTTCACAGCAAAAGATGCAAACCCAGCAGCCTGCAACAAGTGCTTTAAGCTGATACTGTGATACTGTGCAAAGGAGGTAACACCTCGAATCTGATGAAACACCTGGCGACGCATAGCGTTTTTTTAAAAGCCGAGAAATGCACTGTATTTGATAGCTTGCTGCGAGACCTCACACCGAGCACATCTACTGCGGGTGTGGTGCCTGTTATCGGACCCGGAGTTAGCAACATCCCCCAAAAACCCGAAGAGTAGAGTCCTGGCCCCTAGCCCTGCCAGTGTAGCAGAAATGATGACGGCAGCAGCAGCCGTTCTTCTCTGCGTGAGTAGCTTCATGTTGTTCGTGTGTAATTTACGTTGAGTAGGCTAACCACGTTATTAAATTAATGCATGTAAGGTGAACTAGCAAACACCGTCGTAGTTACATGCGGCTGTCTTCTTGTTTGATGGCAGATACTCCCTTCACTCTGGCCAAAAAGGCTAAAATGACCAAAGAAAAAGTGGAAAACATTTAAACATGAGAGGTTTTTGGACAAAGTTTGTGTTTTTTCTATTGTTTAAGCACTGCTTCCAGCCAAGAGTGATACCATATATGCCCTATAGCTGCAGAAAAGGCTAACATTGTTATCTTTTTACAAAAAAACAGCTGAACATGAGAGGTTTTTGGACCAATTTTGTGTTCTCCATTCTTTAAGCACCGGTTTGAGCACCGTTTAAGCACCGACACCGTTTCAAAAGTACCGGTTTGGTACTGGTATTGGATGAAACCTAAACGATACCCATCCCTAGTGCTATGTTGACTTCATTGTAAATAATTGTCCATTTTAATTTTCTAAATATCTTTTATAAGCCTTAATTTGTGCTGAACTAAACACATTTTGTAAAACGGCCACAAGCTGAATCCAAATTTGAACTTGAGGACCAGCAACTGCCACACAGAAGCAACAGCTTATTGGTGATTGGAGTGATAATGCAAAAGTGAATAAAGCTACAATATAACTGATATAAATGTTAAAAAAAAAAAAAAAACTCCACTGCCTGTGGGAGTTTTTTTTTTTTTTATGGTCTACCAGGCTGTGCTACAATCATGCACCATTGCCACAGGCTTCTACAGAAAGAGATCTGCTGCTTTAGAATTAGTGCTATGACATCATGAAACAAAGCTTTAGTAAAGAGGACTCCATATGACCTATTTCTATCTTTAAACAAAAAGCCATGACAACCACCTTATTTAATGAACGACATGTACAGTTTTCCTCACCACTGAACCAACAGCCAGCTGTTGGTGGGTGTTGGTAAGGTTTTGTCCAATGTGAAATGGGAGAAGACACATGAAGAAAACAGCATCCAATCATTTCAACACAACAATAAAGTGAATTCCCTTCCCTTTTATTACAATGTGCCCTCTACCACTACCAAGATACCCACATTCTTTCCTTAATTGTTCCCCTCTTATCTTATGTCTCTTCTCTGTGGACCCCTGACTAACAGGAGCGCAGAGAAACAGAGTAATCTGTCTGGGTCAATGTGCTGGGCTATGCTGGGGCTCATGTTGAGGTCAGCCTAATCACCTTTCAGATCAGCTTGGAGAACAGAGGCGACTGCACCTTTTATCCCAAACCAAAGTCAACAAGGCAGGATTCTTGGGAAGCATTGCAGACATTCTTGAAAGCAAAGTGGAGGGGTGAATTAAAGAGCAAATGACCTTTCTCTCGTAATTTTTAAGGGCAGTAGACAGTGAGGAAGGAGAGAAATAAACGTTTTTTTGCCTGATGTGAAGGACGCTCTAAATGTTCCAGCAATTTTTCTTTTATCACATGTCATGAGTTAAAAATTTGTAGCTGATACTTCCTTTGGAAATATCTTTCAAAAAATGCACAAACATTTTGACCTACGTCACTGCTTTCACCCCTGGTTTCCCCGAGGGATAGTTAATAACTCCAGTATAGGTGCTGTTTGCACAGATGGACCTCCTCCTTCAGAATTGGCCAACCTTTTGACCGATGCTATTTCCTCTCTACTGTCAACCTGATCTATCACATGCTGAGTAAAAACTGACATTCACTAAAGACGCCAAGCACAGCAGCACTCCTGTAGAAGTATGAAAGTGATAGTTCACCTTGTGGTTGTCCATGTAGTAGTTGTGCCTTAGGATTTCCTATTTGTGCATCTTACACTTAACAGATTACAGAGTTCAAAATGAATCAAAATGTACATACATGTTTTAAACAGAACGAAAAAAAGAGAGAGATGGCTAAGATCTCTCATAAGTTTTGAAAATGTACACCCCATGATTTAGAACAGGGGTGTCCAACTCCAGTTCTCGAGAGCTACTGTTGCAGCTTTTCGATGCATCCCTACTCCAACACAGCTGAATCAAATGATTGGATTACCTCTTCATCATGCCATCAAGTTTGGCAAAGGCCTGGTAACAAGCCGTTCATTTGATTCAGGTATGTCGGAACAAGCATGCATCTAAAAGCTGCAGGACAGTAGCTCTCGAGGACTGGAGTTGGACACCCCTGATTTAGAAGCTTGTGGAACCACCATTGGCTGCAATAATTGGAAGTAATCATTTTCTGTATGGATTTATAAGTCTCTCACATCACTGTAGAAAAATTGTCAAACTATTTATTCAGCATTGCTAGATCTTGTTTCTCTTTTCATTTCATTGAAGTTTCCAGGCAATTGTACATGCACAGCTCTCTTAAGGTCCCTGACTTGGATTGGGTCATTGCATGTTGATTCTTTTTCAGCCACCCTGTTGTAGATTTGCTGCTGTCCTTGGAATTATTGTCCTATTGTACGATCCAGTCTCAGTCAAGCTTCAGCTGCTGTACAGGTGGCCTCACATTTGATTCTAGAATACTTTGGTATACAGAGAAGTTCATGGTTGACTCAATTGCTGGAAGATGCCCAGGTCCTGTGGCTGCAAAACAAGCCCAAATTATCATCCCTCCACCACTGTGTTTGACAGCTGATATGAGGTGTTTGTGCTGTCTACCAAATGTGTTGCTGTGCATTACTCAGATCCAAGATTGCAAATCAAAGCCATTCTTCCATGTTCTTTTTAGAAAGAAGTGGCTTTCTCTTGTCAACCCTTTCAAAATTGTACTGACATGATCTTTAACCTTTAATATACTAACTGAGGCTGAAAATTGCGCTTGGGCTTTGTTTGCACTTTGTTTGAGTATTATATTATCTGACCTGAGGTAGAGCTGGGCGATATAAGATTTTTTCATATCACGATATGTTTTTTTCATTTCAGGCGATAACGATATATATCACGATATAAGCCAAATAACTATATTTGTAAGATTTAAATGTGCCGTTGCTCACAAGTAAAATGTGAAATAATCAGCAGCTTGTTTTGATTTAAATATTTATTTCCCATAATAAGTTCAACAGGGTAAATGTACTTAAGGAACATGAGACTTTTTCAGATAAATAGGCAAATATTGCAAACTACACAAAAGGCAGCGTTTAAGTTTCAAAATAGAACAAACAAAACAGACTACTAAATTGTCAATTCCACTTAGAAACAAAATATTAATTCTAAAAATAAATCTTAGTTTGTTTTACAGAAGAACAGACAAAATTGACTAACTTTTGTCAATATCAAATAAACTGAGAACTAAAAGGAAATTCTCAATCTCTCCTTGTTCTATAGCTTAGCTTTTCAAACAGTTTTAAAATAAAGATGCTAACAGAACATTCTTAACAATAAACTTTAGTCTGACAAAAGCCGAATGACGAATTAGCGCTTTCAGTCAGAGATTGAGCATGCACTGGTTTATTGTATTTCCAGACTTGCTTTTGGCACAATTTACAGTGCGCGCTACTCTGTTTTTTGTCAGACTTGAAATAGCCGAAATACCTTCACACTACGGAACTTCTATGGCCCTTCCGTTCGACAATCTCTCTGGCATTGGAACCATCATCTGTTTTTTCTTCGGTAACCTTCGGTCACGCTCTCGGTTGATTTTTCTCTAGTCGGCACACTCATTTCCTCCATTACCTGGGCGGCACGGCGGCTGGCTGCTTCCCAAACAAATACACATGTGCGGCTTGGCACTTGTGCTGTACGTAACAAGTCACATGACGTGACGCTGCGGCTGTGATTGGTTCGGCTCTGCGCTACTTAATTTGGATTGGCTGATTTCTTCTTTTTTTTTTTAAGAGAGCAAGCGAGATGAGGTCTATCGCAATAGTTTAATTTTTCTATCGAGAAAAAGTTATTTCGCAATACATATCGTTATCGTTCTATCGCCCAGCTCTAACCCGAGGGACACTTTGTGATGTCAACTCCTGGAAAGACTGGGCCATGGCATTGACACATGTCTGAGTTTTCCAGTTTGTAAGCCATCTGAGGTTGTATGTACCTAATTGGATGAGGATAAGGTTATTTTTTATTATGTTTTGATATGTAAAACCTTAGAATTCTTTTTACCATGACTCTAAGCAACACGAGGCTCAGCTCTGCTTCATGTTTGGTCTGAACACAGCATTATGTTACTGAGTGCAGTGTGCATTGATTTGACTGGTGAACAAGAGCTGGTCCATATTCAAATAAGACACCTAATCAAAAACATGTCAGCATAAATGTATTCCCTCTAGACACAGATACGGCTCCCTGTACGCAATCCTATTCTTGATGATCATCCATGCTAGTTTATCCCAAGGCTTTGCTGACTACACTTTACTGCAGTGCAGTCTGGAAATATGCCAAAGGAACATATTTCTGTACAGCAAAAGGATGCAAAGGAATTCCAAAAACATAAGAATCCAACACATTAACCAACATTTTGATTCGAAACAGTAATGTAATTACATGCATGTAACTAGTTATATGGAGAAAGTTAATTCCCAGTACTGCTCATACCTTTGTTAATTGAAGCGTCTGCATTCTCTGAGTCATAATAACAACTCTGACCACATTCAAGAAGAAAAAAATGAGTGAAATTTAAAGAAAATTAACAGAAAGCAAAAGGATAAGTGGTAGAGAGAAAGTGAATAGCGGTGGCCGTAGGACGATGGGATTGGAGACATTTTGGCCAGGGATGTCAGAAAGGAATCAGTGAATAACTTGGCTCGTTTCTTTGTGGTGAGAACAGCATGGGCTGGAAGCTGGAGCCAGAGCCCACAATGTCTAGCCTGGAAGGTTCTCTCATTAGAAAGATTGGAGCGAGCAGCCTCCTGGGAACTGCAGCGCCAGAGTCCTGGGAACGCTTACTCTCAAGGCCAGCTCAGGTATAATGTAGTGGAGATTGCTGTTTTCTTGATTTTTTTATTTTTTTTTAAATTGGTTGTCACTCGGCTCTTTTGTCTCTGTCCACCATGTGTCTTATGTTTGTGGTGATGCTTGGATTTGCCCAACCCTCTGAGTTTGACAATTGAGAATGTGTCTGAGAGTATACAATGAGACATGAGCCCAGTCTCTGTACTGCCTCCAATGCCAGAAAAGTCCACTTTGAAGGAGTGCAAAAGCATGCCAGTGTTTTTTGTTTAAACACTCATTTTATAGCTTTCAGGGAGCAGAGCAGAGCTGGTTGGCAGGAGCAATGACAAAATGCAGAGAAGGAGCACAAGAGGGAAGGGGGGAAGAAAAGCAAAGGGTACAAATATTCCAGTGTGGGGTCCTCGGGCCTACAGATCATTGGGACCATCTGCGGCAAAGCCTCAGAGGCGATCTTTACCGCTTCCCCATAAATTGGGAGAAAAAAATATTTGAACCTGTGTACTCAGCCAGAAACTACAAACGGTCAGAAGCCTTAACAAGAGCAACGCACATGTAATTGCAACAATCAAAAAGTCACAGGGGTGCACATGTAGAAGTCCGTTCTTTCCTAAATGATTCCTGACATGTGGCTCCAATAGCAGGCCATAAAACACCAGTATCTTTAACTTTACAGAACCTCACTTAGCCTCTTTGGAGGGATGCCCGTTTGTTTTAAAGATGATGAGGATGCTTTTTGTAGGTTATCGCTGACTTAGCTGGTGAGTTTAACTCGTGGAATGGCATGCGTGCGTGGGTGTATATCCGCCTAAATATCTGACTGTCAAACGGTGTGATTTCTGTGAGACGCTCTGTCTGAGATTTTCCTGAACTTGTGCTTAAGCATGTGTGTGGCTTGTCAGTGGTCACATTCAAAAATGTGTTCAGAAATACTTTTATATGCTTAGTGCATGAATATGATCTCAATTTAAGATTAGCTTCACCAGATAGCTATATTAACATTTGGAAAATGTCTGAGAAATGCTTAACAGAAACAGAAACATTTCCAACTAAAGGATTTTAACTGATGAAGACATGTGACTAAAATGTACTCCAGATTGAAATCAAGGAACTCAGTCAGTCACTGTTGTTTTAAACGTTTTCCACTTTGGGTGGGAGTATAGAACATATTCCTTTAAATTAATTATGGCTGTCTCCCAGGTCAGTACTATAAACTTACAGTACCAGGTACGGGTGGTGAGTTATGTGATTTTTGTGAACGATTTTTTCTAGCTGCATAAGTCTCCGAAGGTAACTATGTATAGTGTTCTCTTACCTGACCAGATAGATTCTTTACAGTTTTTCGGCTCAGGTTGCTGTTTAGCTTGCACTCAGTGTGAAAAGCTTTAAGGAACAAATTTACTGTCAAATCTCCAAACCAAGCCTTGAGACATGGCAGAGCCAAAGAAAGGACTGAGCAGTCTCACTGAGTCTCACTCAGTTGTGACTCAAATATGGCATCTTCTGTGCAAACAGGACGTGCCACTGCATGACTCACCACACAAATCAGAACAAATGTTTTTTTTTCCCAGTGAAATGAGTGAAATGAACTGCATCCTGAAGAAAAAAAGATTTCTTTTACCCGTCCTTAATCTACAAGACTGATATTGTTTGCATGACTAAAAAGTAGAGGAAGCTTAACCTCTGCTACACTGTTTAGTAAAAGTGGGAATCACCAGACACCCCACCATACAATATCATGACAATACTTACCTCATGATAGGATATGATTAAGGTGATTTTTTTTTTTTTTTTTTTTTTTTTTTGCAATAACAAATACTGTGATTTATCACCCTTTGCCAACTGCAAATTATGTCCTCAAAGTCAAACTTTCTGTTTTACCAGTAAGATAAAGTTACCATACATTAGTTATTAAAATGAGATTGTCAGGCACACCAACACTGTCACTAAAACCTGCCATAAATGTCACTCTGCTGCCCAGATTCAAGTTGGCAACTGCATGTAGTCTGTTTCAGACAACAAACCAATTAACTGTGAGAAATCGTCAAACATCATATATGTGTTGCTTTCTATATAGACAGAAATTCACATTTAACTATTACATTTGCACTCAGCAACCTTCCTGTTCTACAGGAATATACCCAGAGCACAATCAGCTGGCAGCAATTTCTGTTGAGTTCCCTCGAACTGGGCTCATTGACAAAGACTCATTCAGACTGATGGCAACATGCTGGCAATCAGTAAATCAGATCGCATTCATTTGCAAATCTTCAGCAATCCCTCTGAGAGTGGTAATAGTCAGTCAATTTGCAGAAAGGCTGCCTCCTATCAGGTGAAATGAGTCTTATTCACAGTATTCCCACGGGAAGGGTGTGCTTAATATGGAACTATTATGCTTTCCTTTATTTTCCTGTTGTACCTATGCTCATATTCAAAACAATTTCGACTAAAGAGGTCAGCACATAGTTTATTATAGCTACTAGGGCTACTAGGGCTACCCCCACCCACCTGCTGCAAAAGACTTTGCAGCCAATCAGAAGAAAGTTGGCTCAAAGAGGGTGGTGTCAAACAGTAGTTGAACTGAGGGACTGCAGTACAGCCCCTGTATAGAATAAATAAAGAACATTTTAATTATGAGTAATTGAAAGCTGGTCTAGTAGAGTCTAGTAGCAAAAATAAATAAATCAATAAACTGTGATCTGTGATGTACGCTGCCTCCATGTAGCCTTGGGAAGGTACACGGTGCAAAATAGTCACTGAGTCATTTAGACTACCTCAGCACTGGCGAATTTAAAGCATCTACAAGGCCTCGATGTGACTGTTGTGCATCCAGGTATGTCATGCTTTCATGATCTTGTTACCACTCACACTAATTCTCTAGGGACAAGCTAAATTGGAACTGAAAATTAAAAGGGTTTAAATTTAACCTCCTAGGACCTGGCGTCCACATATGTGGACATCACATTTTGGGTTATTTAGACCAAAATACTCAATTTCGCTCTCCAAGGGCCTGATATCCACTTACGAGGACATTATACTGCTACCATTCTATCAAAATTTTAAACGAATATCCTCATATGTGGCTCTTATTTTTCTTGAAAACAAAAATAAGGTAAAAAAAAAAATCTGGTAATTCTTTGTTTTTACATTCATCGGGCCCCAATATGCCCAAATATCAAAGAGAAATTAAAAATGCATGCCGTGGAAGAGTTCGGGTCTTAGGGGGTTAAGTTGAAGTTAATGAAATGCTGTCCTGATGGTCTAAGGGGCTTAGAAAAAAAAGCATCTGGACTTCTTTAAGTTGCTTGATGACGTTTCACCTCTCATCCGAGAATCTTCTTCAGTTCTAGGGTCAAATGGTGGAGAGTCCCAGATTTAAACCCTGTGGGAGTTTCCCCCCAAAGAGGGAACAAAGGACCCCCTAATGATCCTCTACCTAATCACATGAGCCAAGGTGTGAAAACAGGTGTGGGTCACAATCAGCCAAGGTTTCGGGTGAGCTCATTGTGAAACCTAGCCCCACCCTATCATGTGATTTCCTGAGGTCAGATGGCCCAGGGTGTGAGTGGGCATTAAGGCGTCTGGGAAGGGATCTCAAAACTGGATTATAGATGGCAGACAGTTGGTGTCGTAAATCACCGCCTCTGTTCAAAGATGGTCGCTCACAGTGGACATAAATGGCTTCTTTTACTCCTCCTATCTTCTCTGTCCAAAATGTGAACATTGGCCTTTAGATACAGATGGACAGCTGAGTCTTGTCCCATGGAGGTCTTGATGGTGACCTGTGCTCCCGATCACACCAATTTATTCTGCATTAGGGCTGATTGTTATTACTATTACTGAATATTTAAGGCAAGTAGCAAACTTTTTAATTTTGCTTAAAGACACCAAAATGTTCAAAAAAGCCTCAGGTTACCACTGTGGTGTTCGAGGTGTCTACAGCACAGCAGGTTGTTTTACATATATGGCTTTTAATGCAAGTTCATTCTTTATTTTAAAAACGTTTTGAGGCCTGATGTGAGTTTTCAGAGATCCTGGTTGTGACTGAGTAAAAGTGCTGGGTTTGAGACCTGTGTGCCAGGTGAGCAAGTGATTTTGTGTGTGTGTGTGTGTGTGTGTGTGTGTGTGTGTGTGTGTGTGTGTGTGTGTGTGTGTGTGTGTGTGTGTGTGTGTGTGTGTGTGTGTGTGTGTGTGTGTGTTGGAGAGTCTGAGACACTTCAGAGCCATGACTCAGCACTCACACATGAATTTAACTCGAGAGGCTGAAAATGAAATGAAACCATCGCAGAGTGCATGTATTAAACAGTCAAAAACTGTCAGTGCCATTAAGTGCAAGTACAAGCAGCTTCTGCAGGGCACTCATGACTCCACTCCAGACGCTTCTCCCTAGTGTTACTGTTTTTCAAAATAACAGCTCGGCACAGTTGCTACCTTCATCATTTTCTTCTACGTCAATCCTCAAAGGTTAGTAGGTTGTTCTTTCCCAAAATACCCAGCCAGAACCTTCCTTCAACATTTACTTCATGAGATGCACGAATGAAAGGCTTCTTGTATGGAAAACCTGGTGATTAATTTTGCCCCCAGCATCATAACTGTGTTGATTGTATTCCCTCTGTGGGACACGTGTCTAAGCTGGCCCGGTCTAAAACGAATGGCATTTGACATTCTCGCTGCAAGAAGAGCTTTTTGAGTAACTGACGTAGCCTCTTCCAAGACAATATTAAAATCCTTTTTCACTAACTTGTTTTGACACAGAGCGGTTCGGCACTTTACTCCGGACATGCTCATTAGTTTATAAAAAATAGTTTGTGCAATGGAAATCTAACCTTTTGGTCTTCTCCTTTAACAATCTTTCAGTTGTGTTCATCAGATTTCTCTCTCAGGGCATCATTTCCAGACCCTTCTTTTACTGATTTTACTGGTCTTCATATGGACATTGTAAATTGAGTTATCATGGCACCATATGTGGCACTATAGACGAGTCTTTAAATATACAAAATAAAACAAAGCTAGTAAGCTTATGGAAGCATTTAGCTCAAATTAACTACATCTGGCAAAACTAATTACAAGAAATAATCAGCTAAAATCACATGTCATTACCCTGCATATATATATATAGAGAGAGAGAGAGACAAAGAGTACATTTATGAAACAACCTATAGTGGAGAATAATATGGCCAGTCAAAGGCCTTAAGTTGTGATTTTGTGTGTGTGTAACATATTGGGTAATTCGCCTTCCTGTAGATTAAGTGTGCAAACCACACTGAATGGCTCATGTACAGCATGTTTGGGTGGGCCAGCACTTAGGCCGCAACTAAATCCTAGTGTAAATCCACCCAGGGTGCAGTGTCCTATGAAGAAAAACACTTAAAGGTCATCAGAGAACAAGGCAGGAAAAACTGCTCAAATGTTAATTTACTGCAATGGAACGATGTATTATATGGCAGGAGACTATGAGAGACGCATCCAAGTACATATTACTGGCATGTTCATGTCTTTCCAATCGCCATGTATTAGGCTGCAAGTGGCTTTGCAGCGAAAACACGAGATGCAACTCAAAAGCTACAGTTTAAGTAATCGATCCATATGTTTGAAACAATATTAGCTGCCAAAACACTGCATACTGGTTGAGAAAAGTAAACCATAACACACCCACTAAGAATGCATGAAAATGCATGATTCCTCTTAATCCGACACTAAGCCCATCCCATGGGTGTCCCTAGCACAGAGTGCACATTCAGACATAAATACCAAAAGTATAAAGGCACTTTTTCTCAAGAGCTTGACAAATCTTGTTACATTCTACCCAAACACCGACACAACAACCCTCAATTTTGACACTTCCTGAGTCAGTGGCAGGGTCTCTGGTTCACACTTGTGTGTAATCAGGTGTGTGTATCCAAGGTTCCCAGGCTATGCACACACCTTAAAAAGAGTACATCCTGATAAATCAAGGCTTCTGATCTTGCAGCCAGAAATTCCAAGCTGCCTGGGCCACACCATTCAGATCCGTGAAATACGGAAACAGCAGCTCCACACACCAAGAATTCAAAGAATGCCATTAGAGTTCATTTGTTTTCCGTGAAGGAAACTAGAATAGGAAGGGTATGGAAGGCAATGAAGGAATGAGGGAATGAAGACATTGTCTGATTTAAAAGAAGCAAAAATAATCCGCTTTTAACCATGGCCACATGTTGTGCTTTTGGGTAGACCACACATGAACATGTGCAGAAATCTGTGCTCTTGCCACACGCAACAAAAATGCAAAACATAAAGCGCGGAGCTACAAAGTGAAAAAAGATGAATGAGCCTAAAAAGGCACACAGCCACAGGTGCACATACATTCCAGTGTATATCATGTGATCCAAAATAGGAATGCCCCGATTCTATAGTTATAGCTGTGTCAGAACTGATTTTTCTCAAGCATCTTCCATCACATCATGCTGCTCTCAACCAGCTCATTAGTGAGACTGGAGTACTATTACATGAGGAAAGGAAAGGTGGGTGGAACGCACGAAGAACTGCACAGTATCTCAGCATGAGAAACAGCCTCCAGCTGCAGCCTAAACTGTTCCCTGCGTACCGTCTTCTGTGTATTCATAGTTTCTGAGGAATGTTCCTGATGTTTCAGTGCTTAGATTTAAAGGGAAATCACAAAGGAGATGTCAAGTGTTAAAGACAATGTGCTGAAAAGATGCTGTAAAAGTGCCTTGTATGCTTGAGTTTATGTGGATGTGGCCTCGAAAGTTCCATATATGACAGTGAACCAGTGTTTCACATGGAAAAGTGTTCAAACTGTTTCACTTTATCACTTTTCCCCATTTTGTAGAATTCATTTTCATTCATCTACACTCAACATTGTATAATGACAAGAAATAATGGTTTTAAAATGTTGTCAAAAACTGAAATCTAAGGAATTCTGTACTTTTTGTGGTGCTTTTCAATGTTAACTATTTCGGACTAAAAACCTGGTACAAGCTTTTCATACCAGGATTTGGAATTTTTATCTCAATCTTCCTTAAACATCCTATCAGGCTCTGTGAGATTGTTGTCTTTGGGTTTCTCCACAGCGAATTGCAGTGGGATTAGTCTCAGGTCATACATATGCTCAACCAGGTTTTCTTTCCAAGGATCTGTTTCTATCTTGTTGGTTTCATCCTTTCATCACCTCTGATCAGTAATTCTGTCCCTCCTGATGAGAGGCACCCACTGCATGATGCTACCACCACCCTGCTCAGTCTGTAAGGTTGGTTTATAAGGTAAACAGCTATGCCTGGTTCTCTCAAGATATAGTACTTGAAGTTCTGCCCAGTGTGCAGGTTTTGTTTCGTCTGACCAGAGAAAGTTTTCTTCTTTCTTACTAGCCATCTAGCAAATTGCAAGCGGGCTGCTGTGCCTTGCACACAAAAAATGTTTCAGTCTATTTCCTGTGCCAAATTTCTCCCATCTCTGCAAAAGGCTTCTGAAACTCTATTAGACTGACTTTTTGTCATCAACAATGGTTTTAATGTGTCATTATTCCAATTTCAGATTTATTTGTAAAACAAGTTGTAGAGATGTCCAATTTTGCATTATTTTGTAATGGTAGGGAATCCTTCCAAAGATTTTTGCATCCCTTTAAGGAGCTGCATCAACTGCACAAATTTATAATTTCGAAGATGAGGTAAGACCTACTTCTGGTGTATTTTTAATGCAAAACAGACAGATTGATAGAATATAAAGTCAATTTTATTCATTTAAAATTAAATCTACAACATAATAAACTTTGTGAAAGGGTCTGAATATGTTGTGAAGTAAATATATGGCAAATGATAATGATCCAAATCCAAACAAAATACTTTCTACTTTATCTGTAATAAGTGTGTTCAACAAAATGGGTGTGTATGCCTGTGCAGTTGGAAATATTAAAGGAGACACCCGAGCTAGAGTCACACAACTGGAATTTGCAGAAAATGGAGGTAGAAGCGTGATCTAGTGATTAAAAGCTATAAAGAGAACATTTGACATCATAATTTAAGTTTGAAGCCAGCAGCTAAGCCTAGCTCTTTGTTGTGGTATCAGCCTTCTGCTCACATCTCTTTCAGGGAATCAAAAAAACCCACAATTTTCACATGACAAACTGACTTTCCACTGTCAGGCTCTGCAAGGTGAGACAAAGCCTTATAATTTATTTTAAATGTAATAGAGAGAATGTGAGTGCCAAAGGTGCATTGGTTTAGGTGTTATTCTGTTGCTTTAAGTCTTCTTTTTTCAGAAGAAAATAAAAGTCATATGTGTGGCTTCCAAGACTGACAGTTAAGTCTATCCTGATCAGAGAGCAACTGACTTGACCTCAGTAATGCAAAAGAAAACACGCTCGTTGATCTTTTAGAAGCCAAATCCCATTGAAGGAAAATGGGATTGTCATCATGCATCCTTCTCTCTCTTTCCATACATGTCTTTTATTACAAAAATGGAACAACCAAAAAAAATCTTCAGATTGTATTTTAAAGTTGGAGTCCAAAGTAAAACTCCAATCCTCTCTTCATTTCCATGCTTGTCAGGTCACTGCAAAAGGCCAATGCTGAATGAAAACATCCGCCATTGGAGTACATCATTACCTCACAACAGAGATGGAGCTGGATGCTCATCAAACAGCAGCTCTTGGAAAAGCAAGAGAAAACACTTCCAAGCATGTCAGATTTTAATGACACACACATCACCACCTCAAACTCAGAAACAGGTAAAAGACAAGCAATGAGTATCTGACATAGGAAAAAGTTTAGTTGGAAGTGATGGCTTTGGGAGTAAAATGTTGGAAGTTCATTTCGAGGGCTGTTCTCCTGAGCTAAAGTCAAATTCTTCCTATATCTGCTAATCTAGTTTTATGTCTTACCAATTTCTTAAAAATTCAATATAATTTCAGACAGACTAAATGTTCTATGGCATTTTGAGAATCAACAAACAAGGTTTAACTTTACCTCAAGTCAATGTATCAATTACTTTAGAGCAGAAAAAATATACTTTGGAAATTGCAGTCATGGATCATAGTGGTATATCGCATGTCATAGACTTTGCTATACTTTGCTCCGGTTATATTTGCTCTCTTACTGCTAAATTTGTCTGATTTTCTCGCTTGTGGTCATCCACAGTTTAATTAATTGTACTTCTTCCAATACTTATATTGGAAGGCCTAAACAATAAAACCGACATTTCCCCATTTCCTAAACCACCGGGTTTCTAAATACACTGTTGATCATATAAGTCATGACCAACTTCATCTTTTGGTCTGTGTCTGATAATACTATACTTCTTGCATAAGACAAATAGAGGGTTTTTTTAGTGTTTTTCACTTATTTAAAGGTGACCAAGAAGCCAGATTGTGGTTAGGGATACCCTAATGTTCTGTGTATGTTTTGATTTCACCTGTTCCATAAAGGCAAGCAAGGCATGCAGTGCTTGACCAGTGAAATCTAAAACTAGACAACAATGAAAATCTAACAAAATGAAAGGAATCATCCTATTTGCATCTCAAGCAGCATTCTGTCATAAACCTCACTTTTTATATCTGTCTTCTAAATTACTGCTGTATTATAGCTGCAGTTGATTATTGTGTCTGGAAGAAGGCTTAACTCTGCTTGGTTACGAGTCACTGGAATCTATACAGTCCGTTGGTTTAATGGCATGTCTCTGACAAAAGAAAAGTCTCATGAGTGGGTGATCAATCAAGGATTTGTCACATTGATTTTTTTTGTTGTTGTTGTTTTTAATTTCTTTTGTGATAATTGTGTGCAAAAGGGGGGATTGCAAAAAGTTATTCTCAACAAAATGTTATTTTGGACAAATAACCTCAAAAGTTTTAATGCTTTCAGGGTCCACTAAGCAGATTTTACTCTTAATATAATTGAATCTGTCAGTTTCATGCACTTTTAAAATTTGCAGCGGCTTACTTGGTAATATTTATTTCAGTATTGCATGATTCTGAATGTATCACATTAAAAAGTAGGCACAGAAAAGAATATGACAGGGCACAGGTCATTAAGACGCCGTCTTGCAATCTCTGTGTCACTGAGTCTGAATTCACTTCATGTAAGCCTTAAAGCTTTTTCTATTTGAGAAAAAAAAATTCTCCACACAGTAACATTAAAATGAAAAACCAGTTTGGCTTTTATCACCTTTGGCTGATATACACAGAGACCTCTCCAAAACTGCCAAATACCTTTCACTTATATAGTTTTGTTTTGCTGTACAATTTCACATATATTTAAGAATGAAATATCTTTAATATACAACTTTACAGTTCACAGCAGACTCACTGGTAATGAATCATATCGGAGTTTTGACACAACGGTCATTTGTAGCTATTTATTACGTACCAGCAGCAACACACAGCAGCAGAAAAATCAATGACTTAGCCACATGTACACATGTGACATGTGACACAACAGCTGTAACTTCAAGCTTACTTACACTACATCAGTGGTTTCCAAATAGTGTGCCAAGGGATTCTGTGACAACTAGACATCATTACTGCAATATAAAGTCAGAGAAAACCATCTGTCAGGATAAGTTGGCTAAAGCTAGAATGGCGCCAAACAAGCTAAAGAGGCACTTGAAAACCAAACATCCACTCTCAGAGAAAATTACTGCTGGAAGAGTACTTCAAGAAGGGAACTGGCTCAGATGATTTGCTGGATTGTATGACATATCATGCTTGGTCCAGATGCAGTAAACGAGCTCTCCAAGGTGCATTTCTCTGACAATACAATCAAAAGAAGAACTGATGACATGTCACAAAAAGCTTGAAAACCTCTGTACTAAATTATACTCTTCATCCCTTCTGAGTATTCAATAGTAACAGCTGCTCCACTGAAAAGATGAAATTTAAACCATAGGTATATAATGGCTATATCCTGTGAACTTCAGTAAAGTTTTACTAGCTTTTGCTTTAATGCTCTTTTAATGAAGTGTGGCTTGGAGCCTGGTCTCAGTAAGAGGTGATTAGTTTTAATGTCAAAATGTCAAAACTGAGACTAAACTGACAACACTTCTCGACTTAGCCGTGCAAGCAGCCCCTCGAATACAGGCAAAGTCAACAAAAATACAGCACTATGCATGCGTACTGCCAGAGTTACATGCAAATGCCCAGCCAGGTGTATCCACGCAGGCACTCAGGAGGTAAAATACACTGAAGGCCACATTTTATAGGCCCTTAAAGCTAATATAAGCTGTTAACCTTTCTGTGGCAAATACCTTCCTGCTCAGAGGCGGAAAAATACATGCAAGGCATTAGATCATTTTGAAACAATGTCCATATTTTTATACCTTTTATTTGAGGTAAGTGACTTATAAGTCTGAGTCTGCACATCAGGAGTCTTGTATAACCTGTGTTTCAACATGCTATCATGTAGTAATATCCAGAGGTTCCACTTCTGTTAAACATTATGCTCATAGTTCCCTACTCTGGATGACCACTCCTTGGCTTTTCCCCTTGCAGTCTGTGTCAAAGTTTCATGAGGTATGCCGGTGTGAAAGAATGCTGAAAATGTGGAGGAATTGCTAAGATTATATCGGCGTGTTGGGGGCAAGACTGGAATTTGTTACCAATGGCAGCATGTTACTACAAGCACAGGACAGGAATGTAGTTGATGTAGTCAGAAAATAAAGTACCATACTTTACCTTCATTTTACCTTTATGTTGCAGATGCTGCCTTTGTATTCTTGACAGGGTATATTCCCTTCTGTACTTTTGGTTGAACCTTGGAAAGACAAGTCTTGGACCAGTCTTTGGACTGGGATACTAGAGGTGGGTAGATCAAGCCAAAGCCAGTATTGGTATAAAGTCGATACTGCCTTGGCTGGATCGATACTTTGTTTCTATCCATTAAAATATGATTCTGTCCTTTTTTGGGGTCTTTTTGTTTATTAAAAAAAAACATACTTCAGTCATGACTATAAAAAATGTCTGAACCTTTTTGTGTTGAGTGTCTCATCTATTTTACTTAGAGCCTATAACACATTTAAACAATAGATGTTGGCCCAAGGTCCTTTAGAGACAGGTACATTTACATCCAAGGTCTCCAAGAAACCCAAGTTCATAGTACATGAAAACCTGAAAGGTGTATTTTGTAGTATTAACTAATTATTTTAGAGAGTAAAAATCGGAGTGATTTTGTGGTCATTAGAATGTGTTGAGTTTGCCAATTGATTAATATCCATCTCATAAATCATGACACATTGCCACCCACTCCATAAGCTGCCTTTATAGGTTAAAAAAAGTATTGGTATTGGCAATACTGGCCCTGTAATTACTTGGTATAAGATCAATACCAAATTGGCACTATTGCACTGTGTTACTGGATACCTTGCCATCACTGAGTCAATCATGAACTCCTCTGAATACCAAAGTATCCCAGAGTCAAATGTGAGGCCATGTGTCTGAAAGCAAAAGCTTTGCCTAAATTGGGTCACGAAGCAGGGCAGTGATCCCGAGCACAGCAACAAATCTACAACAGAATGGCTGAAAAAGAAAAGAACCAAAGTGTTGCAATGATGCAGTCAAAGTCCGGACCTCAATCTGACTTAAAACCTGTGGCAGGACTTTAAACGAGCTGTACATAAACAAATGGCTGCAAATCAACTAGATTTTTTTAAATGGTCCAAAATTCCTCTACAATGATGTGACTGATAAAGTCATGGAGATTACTTTGAGTTATTGTATATTGTCTGCCTAGTTTTCACAGGACTACATAAAGTCCAGTGAAACCTTTTGAGCATCACATCTTTATTTAAAAATTGAGCAGCTGGTTTCTGGAGAGTACATTTTCTCTTTGTCTTTAACAGTTGAACACCTCAACTGTCCTCTGGATTACTTGTAAGAGTCCTTCACTTTGGCTGCAGGTCAAACATCTTGCCAGCAGATCTGGCGATAAAAGATCACTGGCGGTGCTGTTTCACCTTGTTCAAATTTTTCTCCTGTGTTCTGCGAGAAACGCATCTGACCCTTGCCCTCTATTTGACCTGCAGTAAAAACAAAGGTGACATTGTTCCTTGGAGAGCTTTCCCTTTCTCTCCTCATTGGCTAAATAAACCAAGAGATAGCACACATCTCCTCTCTGACTCTCCTTTTAAACCAAAGTTGCTCTTTTAGTTCCTCTGTAAGCCACAGGCCTGATGATAAATAGACCCCCCCCCCCCCCACACACACACACACACACACACACACACTGCACATTATTGCCTGATTGGTCCATTAATACAAGCAAGCAAGTAATAATGTGACGACAACAGGTTCCCTTTGGATTATGACATTTTTCATAGAAAAACATTTAAAAACAGTTTTAATTATTTTCTCAACTCTGACCATACACTCAACAATGCCAAGCATTCCGGCTTCATCACTGTCCATTCCTTTCACAAGAGGGCAATTCACAGCTAGTCAGCAATATAACTTTCCACTAGTCCAATGCATTTCTAGATTTATTTAGACTCCTATCTCTGAATAGAAGTCTAGACATGCACCTCATCACTGCCAATTCTTTTATAAATGAAAAGGAGTTGGAGAAAAAAAGAGGAATGGGCACATTCCTTCCTATTCCTAAAAAGGGAATACAAAGACACATTTTTGCCATAGTTCATGGAAGAATGAAACAGAAAAGACTATGATGGATAGTTTTTGCAGAAGGAAGGATTATAGGTGAATGTGCAATGGCACGTGAAACAGAATAGTGTAAAGATAGACTGAATGCAGTGTTAACCTAATGGAATGAAAACAGTCATTCGTCAGCTTTGATTAGGCTGCTTTCCAGTAGTTTATGGCTATTAGAGAGGCAGTTGTTATTTGACTCATGGCTAGGTCAATGAAAAAGCCTCTAGGGAGCAATTCACATCTCACTATAATAATATAATTTCTGTGAAACTCCTAGTGTGTACATCTTCCAGTGTGTCAAAACTGCAAGCCTTCAACTTTAATTACAATTTTAGGGAAGAGGTTCAAGTTGCAAGGAACCATATCTATTGAGAAGGGCGGATAGGGAGTGAAAATGCTGTTTGTCTCAAAGTTAAATAACAAACTCAATCCCATTGCAATCTTTGACTCAGAGGATGAGCAGATGGGTAAGTTGACGGAGAGCTTGTGGGTTTTAGGATGTTATAGTCAATGGAGCTGGCTGGGTGAGATGGACGAACAGAACAGTAAAGTGTTCCTGTGACAAGAAACCAAATTATCAATAACAAACAAAGATATTATTCTCAGTGACTTGGTGACATTCAATAGGGGCTCAGAGGAGAACCATTATTCATCTGAATCCAAAGGAGCCAGTTGAAGTTCAGGCATCTGACTAGGATGCGTCCTGGGTGCCTTGTGGGTGATTTGTTCTAGGCAAGTCCCACTAGGAGGAGGCCCCAGGGCATACCCAGGACATACTAGAGAGATTACATCTCTTGGCAAGTTTGGGAACACTTCACTGTTCTGAAGGAGCTGAAGGAAGTGGCTGGGGAGAGGGAGGTGTGGGGTTCTCTGCTTAGACTGCTGCTCCCATGACCTGGCCCCGGATAAGCAGAAGAAAATGGATGAATGAATGAATATTATTCTAAACATTTAGACTATGGAGCCTGCCATTGCTACTACTTCTGCAAGCAGAACAACCTGGCAATGAATTGAAGGGAAGCTGGTCCTTATTGTAGTATTATGGTTGATGAAGTAATGACATACAGATGTGACACAACCCAGTTGAGATGACCTCAGAGGGGACAGTAACCGAATTGTAATCAGACTGTAATGAGAATCGTAATGAGAGTCACAAAATCTCCAGGTGCTAAACTGTTCCCACAGTCATCTGTCGCTCCACTGAAAGATGGAAATGGGTTTCCATCCAGTTTGATATAATAGGTGTATGTTTTAAAAGTCACCTAGTTTATTGTTGCACTGTGTATGCTTAAGCTGCATCCACACTAGGTGGATGAACATATAGGAGGTGAGTCACAATCAGTGACCGCAGAAAGTGAATAACATTCAGCAACTTCAAGCAATTATGGGCAAAACAAAATGCTAGTATAAGTTAGCAGGACCTGAGATAAACTTCTCTCAACTTCCAGGCAACCGACTAAAGTCACTACCAATAGGTGCATGGGATACTGATGATTGACGTTTGACCAGGTATTAAATACATCAGAGCAGTGATGTGGGCCAGAGCCCTGCAGTGGGCTGCCAAGGTACTGCAGGTGGGCCATAGTAATAACAGAAATTCAGTTTGAAATTACTGGCATATACAGTTATATATGTACAAAAATGTATTTATTTAGATAAAAAGTTCAAAACAACTGGCAATAAGTGGTGGTAAGCTGCTCTGAACTAAATTTACTGCTCCATTATGGAAGTTTGTGTCCCAGTTGAAGGCGCGTCACACATTGATCTTAACACTTATGTTATTAATGGTACTGATTGTAGCATTAGTGACATAAGTGACTGTAGAAATGCCAATTTATAGCCAAAAGCTTGTGTTGTTTAGTCGGCCCCATAGGATTTCCTGGTTTTTAAGTGGGCCTCAGTAATCTTGATTTTGGGAATTGCTGCATTAGAGTGTTACCAAGGCATCCTGAACCTGGAACTTGAATACTTCGGCTTATTATAACCTGCCAAAGGCACAAACATGCACACTTCAGCACCTCCAAGTTCAACACTCTTCCCAAGCCTCTGGGTAAAACAGTAATGAGTCAAAATATTTGTAAATTTTTCATATTCAAAAAAAGGCAACAGAAGCTGTTGGCTACACAAGAAACTTTACGTTTGTGGCTTTTGTCAGGAAAAAAAACCCAATAGGTTCATCTTCAGTCCAGCAGGCTAGCAGAACAAACAGATTATGATACCAACATTTCATCTGCGCATGGACTCAGATGATGATCTCATCCAACTTGTATGACACTAATGAAAGCCTCAAGGCCACAGACTGGATCAAATCAGATTGTCCTCCTAAGGCTCTAACACCTTTCACAGACAAAATTCTGTTTTACATTTTCTCCTCTTCTGTGGCATTTCTAATACTCATGCCAACTTTTCTTCACTTGAGCCAGTCAAAACATATATGGTCAATGTCGCTCCTGTCCTCTCTCAGCATGTATGATCAAAGCCTGTTGTCGAGCGTTTTGCCAGATCCCTTGCAAACCATCACCAGATAATTCCAAAATCCTGCGCAAATCCAGGCCATGGAATTGTTCCGAGCTTCTTCCGGAAATATCAATCAAACCATAGAGGCAAAACATTTCCAAAGCTCTGAGCGGGCTGCACACCTGTGACCACTTGCGGAGGGGAAAAAAGAAAGAAAAGAAAAAACATGATACGCTGGGACAACGTTTTGGAACGGAGAAATGCTAAATATTTATTCTAGCTCTCGGGAGAGACGATGGAACATTTTTGTTTTGTGTGGTTGAAGAGAAGATTTGAAAAGAGTGAAAAACCGAGAAATCGAGGCGGGGGATCACGAGAGCTTGTCCTTGAATGACAAATAAAAGGAAAATGGATTTCATGTTTGCGATCATTGCACAACTGAAGTGTGCGACCAAAATTCGCTGTTTGTTTTCTTACTTTAATTTTTCCCTCCTCTATTTTGGCTTAAACAAATTTTCTCATCCTTACCAAAATACACAGCTGTCACTGCTTCAAATTTTCAATGTCTCTAGGAGAAGAAATGTTGATTATTTGCCCGAGAGTTCTCCAACGGCAGCAACCCCACAACTGTTTCATCTGTCATTTCCTATTTACACAATCCACAGCGATGGGTCTAAGTAGGCTTGCTTAACACATTGGAAAAGGATCTATTGTGCAATTATTTTTAGTCAGGAATTATCGAAAAAGCCAAAGTCATTGCAGAAATGTTTAAAGAGTCTGGGGAGAAGTAATCCATATTCATGTTTCTATCCAACTGTGCAGGCGATCTTACTTAAACACAACAGAGAAATGAGCTTCGACTGGCAGAGTGCACTGCCAGTCGAAGCACTTTGCTATGAGTTGTGTGTTTGTACTTATTCAACGTAAAAACGTGTTCCTTTGTTTTTTGGGGGGTTTTTTTCTTCAAGGATAAATGAATCAATTTATTTTTCAACCACAAGGACTTATTTGGTTTTTGGTTGTGCAAAGACCCTGAATAATGATGGAAAATGAAATAAAAGAGAGTTTAACAACTACAATCAAATTCAGTCTAGTTTTTGGATAAAAACTACTTTTAAGGCCATTACACACCGAGCAAAAAACAACACGAAATTCCAGTTTTTCCAAGATGCGGTGTTGTCGTGTATGCAGTGGTCTCATTGTTCAGATTCATTGATTCACATCTGAAAAATCTGAAAAAAATCGAGGTCGGTTTGAAACAATAAATACCGCAAATTTATCCAGCAAAATTACACGGCCAATGCAAACAGCAGCATTAAGAAAAGATGAGTCTGAAAATTATTTGTAATGAACAAAATACTTGCATGGCTGTAACATTTTACATGCAGTGTGTAAAGGCCTTTAAACACAAACAACAAAAGAGAAAAGGAAAAGATATTCCCAAAGGCATTTCTAATGTCACCTAATCTAGACCCAGGGTTCAATATCCACCACAGTCCAACACAGGCTAACAAAGTGAAACAGACAAGCATTCACACCTACAGTTGATTTGGAATCAAATAACATAACATGCATGTCTTTGGACTGTTAGAGGATGCCAGAATTCACACAGAAAGGCTTGTTGGTGGAATTGTACCAAGGACCTTAAGTGCTAACTACTGCATCACCGTGTTGTACAAATAATATGTATCCTTCCATTTAAATTATATGTAAAGCTAACTTGTTTTTAATTATATAAAATTCCATTGTAGCATATTTTTCTATAACCACCACCCACTGCTCTATAGTATTAGAAGCTCTACAGGGTAACATGAAGAGGAAGTCTGCATATTTAGTTTTATTTCTGTTTATTTCCATTTACTTACCCTGTCAGGAGATTAAAAATGATGGCCTTCTTGTTGTTAAGAGACTATCCTAACCCCTATACTGTCCCATTTAATGTATTTGACAAAATGAAATGAAAAGAAACAAAGTGAAGCAACCCTGTGAAATAATAGGCACAGCAATAATGCAGCAATTTTGGTTTAAAGAGAAGACTAAAGCCATTTCAGCACCTTGTAAAAGTTAAAACTGAATGACTTTTTACAGCATAGCATGCTGCCATTTATTATGTGGCCACGTAATAAATGACTTGCTTTGTTTTTTAACGTAGCCTCATGTCAAGCTTGTACTTACCCAGAGTTAGCTTCTTTCCTGTCTGCTGTGATCTCCATTTTCAAAGTGAGGGTTGCATGGCAATAGTGTAGTGCTTGTCACCCAGTCACAACTTGCTCCAAGTCCAAAAACAAGCAGCTACAGATTGCCAAAATACAAATACATTTTTTAAAAAGATATTTAAATAATCACTCACTATCACCGTGGTTATATTAGATTAGATTCTTTAGGGCCTGGATTTCATTGCCATGTGTAATCTGAGTACTGTACACTTAGGGCTATAAATTGTTGGTCAAGGAGACAGTTTTTGTGTACAACACCTAGATGTATTTGAAATCAAACATCATCATATGTTGATTGAAGTGCAGATTTTACAGCTCGTAATCCAAAACATACTATATTATCTGTCAATGTTTCACATAGACGTAGTTATGTATGTATGTCATGTATGGCTGCCAGTGGAAGCAGATCACTAGTGGTTACTGATGATCTGACCGCTGATAGAAGAAGCAGGCTGAACTGTAAAGTGTACAGGGCTATATGTTCTGCTCAGATTCAGCCAAACACTGCAAAACTGTTCAACTGCTTATTAATGCAAATATCTAATCAACCGGTCACGTGATATCAACTCAATGGGTTAGGTGTATAGACATGGTCAAGGCAATGTCCTGAAGTTCAAAGTGAGCATCAGAATGGGAAAGAAAGGTGATTTAAGTGATTTTTGAATGTTGCATGGTTATTGGTGCCACACACATTGGTCTGTGTTCCTGAAATTGCTGGTAATTTGCCATAAATGAAAGAATGGATCCATCCTGTTTTGAGTGGTGGTATTTCAGTGGTTAAGGCTGCTGCTGATGTAATATTGGGGGATATTTTCTTGGCACACTTTGGGCCCTTTAGAACCAGCTGAGCATTGTTTAAATGCCAACCTGAGTATTGTTGCTGACCATGTTGATTCCTTTACAACCACAGTATACCCATCTTTTCAACCATCTTTGTGTTATCTTGTTTTTTATGAGGATAACACACCATATCACAAAGCTCAGATCATTTCAAACTGGTTCCTTAAACATGATGATGAGTTCATTCTACTAATATTGTCTCCACAGTCAGCGGATATCAAACCTTTGGGAAAGGGAGAGTCACATTGCTGATGTGCAGCCAACAAATCTGCAGAAACTGTGTGATTCAAGGTCAGTATAGACCACAATGTCTGAGGCATGTTTCCAGCACCTTGCTGAATCTATGTCAAAAAGAATTAAGGCAGTCCACGCATACTTATGCTTACTTTGAGTACGATTTAATACTTAGACCATGTTGCTGCTCTCATGCTTCCCTGTGCAGTATTGGAAAAGTTGAGTGACTTTATTGCTCTGCCGGCTTTAGAGACACAGTGAAATCTCCTGCTGTGTAACTAGACAGTGATTGATGACATGGCTTATAGAATAGTGGCTGAAGCCTAAGACCTCCAGCTGCTCTACAGTCTGGAGGTCCACTTATCTACAATCTGCTCCCGTGTATGTGGCAGCCCCAAATCTCTCATATTGTACCTTTATATTACACAGCCACACACACAAACACATGGACACAAGCGCACAAACATCAAAAACATGAAGTTACTGTAAGAGCTTGTATGCTGGAAAATACATGCAGACACACACACGTGCCAAGAGAAACCTCAGCTGGTAATCCAGCAGCACTTAATTCTGAAGAATCAAATGTACAAAGGTTATCCGTGTTGCTTGGCTCCAGGCTGTTGTAATAAATGCTGAATGTTGTTTGGCATTATCTTGCTGAAATAAGCAAGACCTTCCTTGGCAAGGACAGACTGGGTGGTCCAAAACCAGCATGCAATGCTCTTTTAATATCAAATCATGTTTTTAACCTGTTGTCAATTAATCTGATAAGAAGTGTGGGGTTTTTTGGCATTGAGCAACTTTTTTCATCTTTTGTTGCCCTATCACAGCCTTTATGAAAATTGTGCAAAGTTCAAAAGAATACAGTAATAATGAGAATATAATTGGGGAAAAAAGCTTTCAAATTCAACATTAAATGTTACTTTTTGTGCAGTTTTTTCCATCCCATTCAATCATTGCAATCTGTTTTTATTTACAGTTGGGTTAGTTTCCCAGCGCCTCTTCTGTGTTGAAGAATTATTATCAACAGAGAAAAGTAAACTGGACATTTTAAATAATGTGAGCAATGCTTTTCACACAGCTAAGGAGCAGAGGCTGCTGTTGGAGCTGTTCAAGCGAATAGGCTTGGCACAGCAATTTTTGTGTCCTCCATCTGTCTTTTTTCCCCCCTTCTTCATTTTTGTTTTTGTGCAAACATTAAGGGTGAGGATCCTACATACTCTGTGGAATTGTTGCATAGCGTCAGCCCTTTTGTGTAAATTGTAAGCACTTTATTCCAAAGATCTTAGTTTTATTTTGAAGTTTTAAATGTGAATGTTTTTGGGACATCAGCATTTTTTTTTTGTTGTTTTTTTTTGGGGGGGGGGGGGGGGGGGTTTGCTTTGTTTTGTTTAAAAACTCAGACTCTTCACGTCTTCCTCACAGACTCGGTCCGTGGGTAGTAGGGAGAAGCAGTGGGCCAGCTAATCATTTGCGGAATGTGGCGTGGATATAAGATAGGGCCAGATTGGGAATGCGCAGAGCCAGAGGAATGGTAATTACTGTGGAAATCAAACACCATCAATTGTGAGGTTTTTCAACATTTCACAGTGTCCCTCTCTCCCTTTCCCCTTCCAAAGCCCCTTCATCACTCGCTCCAACTCAAACGGCCCTCGCTGCCACTCCCTCAGGCCTTCAACCCCTCCCTCCCTCCCTCCTGCCCTCCTTATTTTTTTCCCACTATTTTCCACCCTGCTCCACTCTTCTACTTATACTTGCCTTTTTACCCTCCCATTTATTTTCCTTTAATTTTCTCCACCTCACTCCACCCTCTGCTTTATCTATCCTCACTTTGTTTTCCCCGTCTTTCGCAACGCACCCACTTATACCTAATCCCACGGCCAAAATGCGCTTCCCTTCCCATCCTATGCGCTCCGCCCAGGGCTCATTTGCACACAAACATGCATGCATCCAGGCGCTCACACAAATGACCACATAAGACAAATGACCCTCATCACTGTATGTCTGGAATGTAAAAACACTGAAAAACTGGGCCCGAAACATTTGTTACACATTCCATATGGTTTTGGAGACTTTGCACTATGCTGTCTAGCTAATACTAATTCACTCCATGGATTACATTTGATAAATGACTTCAAATGTTTTTGTCTTCTCCAGTGTCTGTCTGCCCTGTTCGTCAGACAGAAAAACACACACCGTGATTACTCCGGGCCTCACGTCTTCTCACATATACACTGGGGTGACTGACACACACATGCAGACTCAGTGCAATCAAAAGCACTTTTTGACAGTCTGATACATGTGCTCCTGCACATTCCAACCACTTTCTAGCTGTGTGTGTGGGTGTAAATATCAAAGTGGTGTTGTTACATAGCACACACTTTGTCCTGTCCTTCATCTCATCATTTACTTGCCTTTATGACAAAGAGCAAATGTGAATTGAACAAGCAGGGCCTCTGCCAGGGGTGACTTCCAGCGATAAGGAGGAGAGAGCCCCTGAGAGGGAGCCAGGGCCCACACTTCATCCATCATTCGAGCCCTGAAACCCCCAGCTGCAGTCTCCAGAGCCACTCCAGTCAGCAGCTGTAATATTCCTGAATGCAGTTCTTAAATGGCTGTTGAGCAGAGGCATATGCCCACACTGCTGATTTGGCATGAAGGATATGCTTGGCCAAGCCAAAGATGTGGACATTTGTCTTATTTTTGACACTTTCTTGAGTGCACACGAAGGCTTTATTAATAGCAGGGATGGTATTTGGTGATGTAAAGGTCTACAGGGCTGTTGAAAGTGTCAGAGCAGGACAAGTTGAAATCTTATCTGAGTCCACTTTGCAAAGACAGCCATCCGTCTGCAAGAGGACCAACAGACAGAAGAAGCAGTGCATTTAGGAGGGAGGAAAACGTGCACAGATTCAGACGCACGCACGCGCGTCTGCACATTCGAAGGCGGTCCAGACAGCAACAGCGTTCCCTGCCAAGTGTCACTGGGCAGTGTTTGTCAGAACATAACACTCACACCGTGCCATGGCAACAGGCACTTCCTGCTTCCTGTTCTCACTGTGTGATGAGACAATCTGAGGAAATCAATTTAGCTGCAATGCTGCAAAGCAGAGCAGAAACAAAAACATGCATAAAATGCATGGATGTTTTTTAAAGCACTATGGCAAATATTGGCACAAATGTAATCCATATTAAAACAATCGTTATTGAACCAGTTACTGCTTTGGAGAAAACACTAGCAGAATGAATTCCAAATATTTTCATATGATGAAACTGAAAAGAAAAACTATTAATTTGCACGCAACAAAACAATGAACTTTTTCATATTTTTCATGAACTAGGAAAAATCCAAAGCCTGGTTGATAAACAAACTTCATAAAAGACCTTTCACTGCAATAAATGGATCCAGCCTCCATGTTTCATCACCCAGAGGAGAAAGTAAGTGTATCAAAATAAATGAATTTGCATACAATACTGTTGAAGGAAACTTTGCTGAGGTCTAAACAAACCGTAATCAAAATAAACTGCACTGACGCTTGGGTTAAAATGCTTCCTGTTTGCGAAAGTGTGCTTATCATAATATCCTGTCTGGGCTTAGGCGCAAACAGCAGATTGGGCATTTAATTTCCCAAACATCTGACAGTCCAGGCTGGCCACGTGGGAAAAGTGAGCTTTTTGGTTGGGTAAACTTAAACAGGTGGACCTCTAGAAATATAGCTTTTCAGTTTTCTAACTGAAAAACAGAAAGAGAGTGGGTGAGGAGATCAAAGTGCTGATGATCTTGGAAAAAAGGCACAGATATAGTTTTTACAATGGCATAACTGTGATATTAGAACTTTAACGTTTTACTTCACTGAAACTGTTTGAGTTTATCACATTGGCCTCAAAACCTCAGTCTTTCCATTATCAGAGTAATAGAGGAGATTACTACAGTAGCTGAAGTCAGTAAACAATAATTATTGTTTGACCTAAAATTACTCTGTGGCCTTGGCAGATTTCTTATATTAGTCTGATGAAAAATCTTGTTTACGTTGTCCTCCCAGCTAGCAGTAAACTGAGGCCACAGCCAATGATAGAGGAACATACATATTCAACTGACATAACTGCAAGATGTAATGATAAAGACAGACCATCAGCACTGGCTATAAAAATATTTGGAGACAGAGGGTCTCATTTCCACAGCTACTTAAATCTTTCGGTATGTTTTTTTTACAGCATTTTTTACTTGTGAGCTCAAAATTGTTTTACAGAATCTTAAATTGCTCTCAGAACAAATTGCTCAAAAAAATTGCACAAATTGTTTGTCCATCATGACTATGTTGTCTCTCATGGAAAAAAAAATCACAGCAATGTTATCAGTTAAGTCAAAAGTAGGCATGCATTTGACAAGAACTTTCTCGGTCAACCCATTTCACCCTGAGGATTTTTCAAAATAAGAGCCTTAACCTCAGGAGGTAGACGGGTGCAGGTGCATGAACTTGCAGTGAAAGATGCTTTTGCACCATCACCAACATTAGAGGTGCATCAATGAGAGAAACCCATAACAGGAATGCTTTTACAGGTGGAGGCCACGAGTTTTCCTTCCTGATCTTTAGTTTTTTTTCACTAGTTTTGCATTTGGGGTCACTGTTACTATTGGTTTCATAACTGGACCCTACATAGGTTGCACAGGTAGTCCAGCTACTCCAGCATGCCACATCAATATATCCCATTACCTGAAGGTTTGCTGTGTCTCCCAGTACAGTGCAGAGCTTGGAGGAGATTCCAGGAGATAGGCAGTTAGTCTGGGATAGCTGAACAGAGCCGTAGAAGGTCCTTAACCCAATCAAAGGGCTAGTATCTGTTCCTTTGTACAACAAGGAACAGGATGAGCACTGCCAGAGCTACAAAATGACCTCCAGCAGGTCACTGGTGACCTTATGATAAAAAGACCTCATGAGAGTTCCCTGAGGACCTGACATCCTGTGCTCACTGCTGGGCACCATGGAGCCCAGTTGGCATTTGCCATAGAATACTAGAATTGGCAGATGAGAGCAGGTTCACCCTGAGCACATGTGGCAGACATGAAAGGGTCTGGAGAAGCCATGGAGAACATTTTACTGTCTGTAACACTCAGCATGACTGGTTTGGTAGTGGGTCACCACGACTGAAAATAGCTATCAGGTATCACCCTGAGCACACGACAGATGCTGATGCTAGGTTGATGACAAAGATATCAAGCTTGTTAGTCCGATTCTTTTGCAGCTCAATATGTTTACAGAAAATGGAACCATTTTCAATGTGTGTGTGCTTCATTTTGCTCTTAAAACTGAGCTGTCAGTGTCAACTGAATAACTGGCATCATACTTTTCTGTTTAGGGTGGAATTTCTGGTTACAACAGATTTCACTGCATTTTTTTTTTTACATTTTTGCATAGTATAGTATCATCCTGCCTTAAAATCCCTAAAAAGAGAAATCAAAAGCACTAACCAAAGCATGCAATAAATGCTGTGAGTTACAACAGGTCTACTGTACACTCTTTTATCCACACTATGGGCGATTAAAGGCAGAAAGAAGCCAGTGGTGTGCCTAAAAAAAAAAAAGAAGTAACAACACTCTAACATGTCACTCAACTTTTATGGATAAAATTCCACTTTTAAATTAATCATCACGGATGCAAGCACCCATGAAGTGAATCGAACCTGACACACACATGCACACAGACACAGAGGCAAACATAAGGGAGCTAATAAAGGAAATCAAAGTAGAGAGCTGCACTTGGTGATGACAGAGTGCCCCAGAGTCTTCGTCGTGCAGCCCCCGGATGGTCTGTCTGCTCCCATGGCAACGCCCGTTCTCTGATCTCTTCTCTCTTTTAAACAGCATTCGATACTCCTGTAAATACAAACAGTGCAGCCTGCATCCATCATCCAGTGGCCAGAACACACTATTGATTTACAGTTTACTGCTTTGGTGGCTAGTTTTCCCAGTTGTTCCCAGAATTCCTCCTTTTTTATTTGCTTTTGCATTCCCATGTTATGACCACTTGCTGTGTTGAAAGTTTAATGAATGTATGTGTGTGTTTGTGTGTGTGAGAGAGACTCTGTGTGAATGTCACTCATTGTGACGAATGCCTAACACCAGGGGCTACTGGGACGGGCTGATACGACAAAAGTAAACCCACCGTCTCGTAAAAATTTCGTCCGTTTTATTCTGGAGTTTCGTGATGGATTTCTTGACCCCAGAAGCATGTTACCAACACAAACACAGACATGGAAAAAGAAAAGCATTAGCCTGTGTGTGTGTGTGTGTGTGTGTGTGTGTGTGTGTGTGTGTGTGTGTGTGTGTGTGTGTGTGTGTGTGTGTATGTGTGTGTGTGTGTGTGTGTGTGTGTGAGTGTGTGTGTCTGCCAAACTCCCTCATGGAAACTAATAATTTAATTTAACAATCTACGACTTTCCACAATTTTAAGTGATTAAAATATATAATTTTAAACTGCATAATTTAGAAATTCTTTGCATGTCATGTCATGGTTTTGAGTTTCTGTTTCTGTCACTTGAAATTTTATTTTGAAATCTCTTCCTATATCTACTTCCTGTGTTTGTTTCTTGCTTATCTTCTGCCCTACCTATGTCCAATGGGCATAGATTTTAATGCTGGACAGCAATTAACTGAGTAAATACAGAATATAGTCTTTCAATTTATTTATTAAGGGGAAGAAAACTATCCAAACCTACCTGGTCTTGTGTGGGGAAAAAAAAGTCATTCTCCATTTATTAAATCATTAATTAACTGTGATCAACTACATTTTTGGAAAGCTGAGTTCGATTTCACTTGCCACACGCGGGTCTAATTACTGCCAGACCATAAATCGCTTAAACTGAACCTGTCTGAAAAGTGAAGTAGAAGATCTCACAAAGAAAAACATCATACCATGACTGAGAGAGTCAGCCATATCCACCCACCTGGCCTGATTTAAAAAAAATAATTCCCCCCAAACAGAATAAGCTGAAATCAAGCATTTGTGATGAATGGTAATATGTCTTCACATCACTGTGGAGGAATTCTGACCCACTTTTCTTTGGGTAAGCGTTGCATAATTCAGCATCATTGGAGAGTTTTTGAGGTCATGCCAAAACATCTCAATCTGATGTAAGATGTTGACAAAAATGTTTATTTTTTATTTTTTTAATTTATTTTGGAGCCATTCAAAGGTGGACTTGCTGGTGTGTTTTGAATAATTGTCTTGCTGCATAATTCAAGTGCTCTTGAGCTTCAGGGCACAAACTGATGGCCAGACATTCTCCTTTAGGATGTGCTAGTAGAGACTAGAATACCCTCAGACCATCAAACTACCACCACCATGTTTGATTGTTGATATGGTGTTCTATTTATGAAATGTTTTGTTAGTTTTATGCCAGATATAACAGGATGTAAACCCTCCAAGGAGTTCAATTCTCAGTTAAGTCCACAGAATATTTTCCCAAAAGTCTTGGATTTCTTCATGATGTTTCTTTGCCAAATGTGAGACAAGCTTTTGTGATCTTTTTGCCCAGCCGTGGTTTTCTCCTTGGAACTCTCCCATAGATGCCATTTTTGTCCACTCGCTTTCCTATTGTTGAATCGTGAAATCTGACCTGAACTGAGGCAAATGAGGCCTGCAGTTCTTTAGATGTTGTTCTGGGTTCCTTTGTGACCTCCTGGCTGAATCGTCGATGCGCTCTTGAAGTAATTTTGTAGGCTGGCCGTTCCTGGGAAGGTTCACCACTGTTCCAAGTTTTGCTCCATTTGTGGATAATGGCTTTCACCTTGATACACTGGAGCCCCAAAGTTTTAGAAATAGCTTTGTAACCCTTTCCAGACTGACTTTGTTTCTCAGCTGTTTTCTTTTTTTATTTGTCACATGTTGCTTTTTGATGTATTTTGGCCTACTTCACTTTGTGTTTGAAAGCTGAGTGCAATTTCACTATCCACTGCCAGGCTTGATTACTGCCAGACCACAAATCACCTCAAAAAATCTGTCTGACAATGTAGTTATTTGCAGTTAATTCATGATTTAACAAAAGGATAATGGCTTTTTCAAACAGGACCAGGTAGGTTTGGATAGCCTACTTCCCGTAATAAATGAAATCATCATTTAAAAACTGCATTCTGTGTTTACTCAAGTTATCTTTGTCTAATAAAGTGTGACTTGCCTTTTGCTTTCATGAGTGTGATTTGCCTGATCTTTATTTTTTTAACTTTGTACTTCCAAAACAACATATGCAGAATTGGGAAAGCCATTAACTAACAGATAATTAACCAGGACACCAGGAGGGTTCACTTAATTATGTGAAGATGTGTTAAGGAAAAGGTCATTCTTTTTGGATAAAGCAGAGCCTTTTCATAAGTTAAAATCACATGTTCCTCATCTAAGCCATGATTGGCTGCCTGAAAATGAGCCACAGTGACGTCAACTGAAACTTACTGAAAAGCTGAATTTTACATTCTGTAATTCATAAGACCGCATGAGGCGGCCCAAGTGGTTGTTTTAACCCCCTTTGTTGTTTTCCCTGTGAGGTTGGGCTGGTTTAAGTTGGGCCTGAGAATACATTTTTGTTTTAAATCAAACCAACATGGAAGGAATTTTAATTATTCTAGTGTCAAAAGTGACAACTTAGAAAATTACATATATTTAAAATGTTATACATAAATGTAAATATAAAACGGTACTGCATTCCACTGATGAATTGTGTACTGAGGCCAAAATACATGATTAGTTACATATCTTAAGGTACTGTACTTAGCTTAATTTCTTACAGAATCTTGGCAAGCAATTCAACCATGCTATGAAGCAGTGCAGCGGACCTTTTTGCCAAAGTAAAAGTCCTTTCCATTAATACTTTGCTCTCCATCCTTTAATCTCTGAATCATATGCAGAAAGAAAAAGGGGGTTATTTCAGGAAAGTCAGAATGTATTTTCTTTCTAAACTCCTTCCTTTGTTCCTTTTTCTTTGTTTCATCCAGGACTCCAAGCTTTTTTTTCTTGCAACAGGAGCAAGAAATGTTAGCTTAAGGAATAACACTCAACGTGATGTCTTAGAAATCATGACAGCACTGCAGATGGAAAACATGCAACCAGTGTGCACTTGGTTAAAAAAATAAGAAAAGAAAAGAAAGAAAAAAAAATCCTGCCATCTACAAAACCGCCTCTCCATAAAGGAGTTTTAAACTTTATACTAACTCAGTTTGACATTTCGCTGCATGGGACAGTCTGCTGTTGTTAATGGTCTTTAACAGAAAATTGAATTTTCAAACATTTTTTAAAGGAAATCTAAGGATACTAAAGCTATTGTTCTTGAGGAAAAAACAGTTTTATCTGTGGAGACAGCCTCTGAGCTCCAAGCCTGGTTTTTGGTTTTTTGGGGTTTTTTAAGTACAAACAGTTTGACTTAACTTAAGTATATATGTCTTTTTTCAAGATTTACCACTTTTGTGGACCCACTTTTTTATTAAATCCCTTAGATGCTAGCTAATTTTGCCTCTATTCTGAAACTGAAAACTAGTTAGCACGTTTTTTGTGGGGGGGAAAAAAAGAGTCAGAAAACCAGCAAAACACCCTTTTTATGTGAGCACAGAGCCTGAAATAGAAAGTCAGAAAATGAGTTCCAGTATTTCATTTTTTTTTTTTTTAATGATTGGTGGTGGCAAATGAATGTCAGGTTTGTCACTTGTTGGCTTTGTTAATCTTTTTTTTTTTTTTTTTTTTTTGCCTGTCCAGTTTGGCTCTTTTGCCATCAGAATTGTTGTCTAAAGGCGAAGAAAGCCAGCGGATTTACTTTACCAAATTGACCATCCCAGCCTTGCCGTAATGGTCCATTTGATTGACCTTTTATTATTTATTTTATTTTCATTTGCTGAATCTCGGACAGATTGGGGGAAAGAAAGGGGAGAAAGAAAGAGGGAAAGAAAAACAACTGAGAAGAAGGAGGGGGAAAATGGGCAAAAAACAAAAAACAAAATAAGCAGACAAAAAATACATATCGATCACCTGGATCACCTGTTGAGAAAGAAAAAAGAAAACAAGCAGAAGAAAACGAGAGCAACATAATAAACAACATCACAATGATATATGGGAATATGACAGTAAATACTAAATATTGAATATTATTGTGCAGCACGTAAGATCGACAGCGCACAGTGTGCTTTGAGGTAGGAGCCAAAAAGGGTGTAGTTTGTGTGTGTGAGCACCCGTGTGTACACCTGTGAGCATGGACGCGCTTGTTTTTTTTTAAAGGTTCCTTCATGTAATGATCTGCTAGAGGGTGTGGGGAGCCACAGTCCCGTCCTCCAGGGCATGAAGCAGGTATGGAGGAGATCAAAACTCCAGACATCCAGAGGCCCCCAGAACACAAGAGACCAAGGAAGACCAACAGAGGGGCAGCCGTGCCACTATCCCAGAAAGAGCTGAGGAGAGTCCCAGATGAGGGGGTCACTCAGCGGAGCAGGAGCCAGGGGGGGTTGCAGTGACGTGCCCGTGAGCTCCGCCGGCAGCCAGCTGTGCCTGAGTGACCGAGCCCCAGGCCGAGAGGCCGAGGGCACCCCACCTCCGAAGTGGCCCGAGCGAGCCCCAGGCTCCAGGCCCCGATAAGCAGCTGCCAAGGAGTGAGCTGGTGTGTACCTGGGCGCCCATCCCCGGACACAAAGAACCACCAACGCACCGATGTCTGAGGGCGTCCGCCACCGGCAGGGGAAGTGGTGGGGGGAGATAGGCCTCCATACCTTGGAGGGCCTGAGATGTCCCCAGAGAGGTGGCGTCTGATACCCAACCTGACAAATAGACACAGACATACAGGCACACACAGATACAAACATCCATTCCCACCCTCATGCTCTCATAAGCAATTACTCCACACTCAACCAACGTGGAGACAGACATAAAGAGACGCTGTAAACACAATCACACTCCCCAAGTGTACTCTAAGAACCGGGTCTAGGTACCCTTGCCCCTGGAGGGGGAAACTGCACCCAAACCTAGGTGGTGTTACCCTTTTCCCTGCGGTGGGGAGAAGCAGACCCACCCGACTCCGCAGCAGCAGGGAGGCCCCACATTCCAGACCCCAGTCGGACGGCCAGCTCCTCCTCCTAGCCCCCCCGCTCCAGCAGGCCGCAGAGAACGGGGGTGTGAGAAGACTCCAAACCTCCCTCCACCCGCTCATATGTAGTGTTGATGTATGTGTGTTCTAAGGTGCATTTAAAACCCAGGAGGGCATGGAGCTACCTGCCAGAGAGCAGCAGGTAAGCGCATAGCCCCTCCTGCTAGCCCTCAATGTCTACGTGTATTTAAAATTAAGAGGTGGGCAACGACGCCAGGGGTGAGGTGGTACACACCCTGATGGTAATTTGGATTCCGTGTAGCCTGCCCACCCCCAAGATCCTATATGTATGTGTAATGAGAGTGTGAGTAATGTGAATGTCTAAGTTGTGGGATAAAATTGAGGCAGAGGTAGCCAGAAGGGGACAGGGGGGGGGGGGGGGGGGGGGGGGGGGGGGGATGCCTCCTCTGCACCCTGGTGACACATCCCTACCCCAAGGCCCTGCATGTGTGGGTGATTGTGGTGGAGCGGGAAGAGGGAGGCAGCTGGAGATTGGGAGGGAAGGAAGGGAGGGGCAAGTGACCCCTCCCTGGGGCCAGCTCCCCCACTGACCCCAGAAGGCACCCCCATACTCCGCAACCCGCCAGGGAAAGGGGGCCCAGGCCCATCCGGACCGGGGCCCAGTGCAGCAGTGCCGTCCGGCCCCGCAGAGCCCGGGACAGTCCACCACAGAGAAAACTGCACCCACCCCATCATCCACTCATCTTCCAGACTACACAAGACAATAGATGCCAAGGCTGAGATCTTCCTCCACCTCTCCTGTATCTCCCCCTCCTGCAGAGAGAGTTCCCGAAGAGAGGAAAGCTCCTGCAAGATGTGACTACCTCCCCTACCAGTTGAAGAGCCCTCCAGGTGGCTCGATGCACTGGCGGCACCCTGCGCCAGGGCTGGGCCCCCATACACCCACCCGCCCACAACCCCGGCAACACACCAACTAGGACCCAAGCGCCCGAGGCCCGGCCAGGGCCCCAGCCCAGAGACGGAGCGCCCCCAGAACCTCACGCCCGTCCCGGACCCACCCAGGGGCAGCCAGGCTACCAGGTCAGTAACCCACGTCCATCAGCACAGACCCTCCCCTAGCCCCGCTGCACGCAGCCACGAGGAAACGGTCACCTAAGAGCCAACAGAGCCCTTAATAGGCCATGACCGCTACTCCAGGTTGAGCCCCCCAAGGAAGATGCTCCCGGGGAATCCACCCGACGCCCTAAGCCTGTCCCTACCCCCACACCAATCGCAACAGTGAAGGTGGGACCAAACTATGACCCCCCCACCCCCACTAGGTGATGGGGCTGATCAAAGGAGCCCAGAGCAATTGATCTGATGTAATCTAATAGATAATTTCTATATTGGTTAGAATTAAGATTATTTTTATTTTTCCAGTTCATGAGGACTGTTTTCTTGGCTATGCATAGGGCAGTGAAAACCATATGGGCTATATTCTTTTCTGAAGTGACATTATCTAAGCTGCCCAACAAACACACTAAAGGGGAAGTTGGAATGTTACATTTCAGACACTTCGATAAGTCTTCACATATCTCGCGCCAAAACCTCTGAACTGGTGGACAGAACCAAAGAGCATGGATATAATTGTCCGGTGAATTGGTTTGGCAGTGTGAGCAGTTGTTGGTAGACGTAAAGCCCATCTTGAACATCCGATGACCTGTATAGTGCACTCTATGTAGTATTTTGTATTGAATTAATTGAAGACTGGGATTTCTAATTAGATGAAAGGTTTTTAAGCAAATCTGAGACCAGAAGTTTTGGTCTAAGTTAACTGATAAATCCGTTTCCCATTTTGCAATAGGAAGTGATATTGATTCATCTGTTTTAGAAAGCATTCTGTATATTTTGGATAGTAATTTGGGGGTTTTAAGAGTAAGAAATTGAACCACACTTGGTGGTGTTTGTAGTTCAACTTGACCCGGTTTAAATTTCTTTTTTATTATGGATTTAATTTGTTGATATTCTAAAAATCTTTTCTTGTTGATCCCATATTGTGTAACTAGTCTGTCAAATGAAATAAATTCTGTTCCTTCTAGTATATGTTCTAAATATTTGATTCCTTTACCACTCCAATCTGAAAAGTTTATCATATTATTGTTTAGTAATATGTCAGGGTTGTTCCAGATAGGTGTACGTTTGCATGGGATTAATGAAGACTCTGTCAACTTCAGAAACTCCCACCATGCTGTCAGAGAAGAGCTAATGTTGACGCTTTTGAAGCATTCATGTCATTGGATGTTTGAGCTGATAAATGGTAGATCTGAAATCTCTAGATTATTGCAAAGTGCTTGTTCTACATCTAGCCAAGGTTCATCTAAGAGGGTATGTTTTAGCCATCCTGAGATAAACTGAAGCCTGTTGGCTAAGAAGTAGTGCTGAAAGTTAGGTAGTTCTAATCCTCCTTTATCCTTCGTCTTTTGTAGTGTTTTTAAGCTTATACGTGGGGGCTTATTTTTCCAAAGGAATTTGGACATATATGAATCTAGAGATCTGAACCAATCTTGCGACGGTTTAGTTGGGATCATTGAGAATAAATAATTTATTTTTGGTAATACCATCATTTTTATAGCGGCAACCCTTCCCATGAGTGATATGGGTAGACATTTCCACCTAGCCAGATCACCTTCTACTTTCTTTAAAAGTGGGATATGGTTTAATTTAGTTAGATCTGCAAGCTTGGGAGAAACAATAATACCTAAATATTTTATATTTCCCGATTGCAGTGGAGTAGAAGAGGAATTATGGAGGGAGCAATTAATCGGAAGGACTGTAGATTTTGACCAGTTAATTGAGTAATCTGATATTCTTGCAAAAGAGTTTATCAATTCAATCACCCCAGAGATATTGGTTTGTGAATTTTGGAGAAAGAGTAACACATCATCCGCATAAAGGCTGATTTTATGTTCCACATTCTTGCATTTTATGCCCTTAATTACTGAATTCTGTCTAATTGCTGCTGCTAGTGGTTCGATAAAAATTGCAAACAGTGAAGGGGAGAGTGGGCATCCCTGCCTGGTGCCCCTCAGGAGACAGAAGCTGGAGGATGTCTGGTCATTTGTTCTGACACAAGCTGTTGGGGAATTATATAATATTTTTAACCAGTTGATGAAAGAAGATCCAAAACCAAATTTGTGTAAAGTTGCAAAGAGAAATTTCCAGTTAACTCTGTCAAACGCTTTTTCTGCATCTAAAGAAAATATTGTAGTTTCAAGGTTTTTACTGTATGAGTTAGGGCTGTGCGATATGACCAAAATCTCATATCCCAATATTAAGACATCTATCGTCCGATAACAATATAAATCACAAAAATGCAACATTTTCTGTAAATTCTGTGAATCTCGGGCAGCTCGACTTGCGTGAAGTGTTTCCAACTGGGCGTCGTGTACCTGGAGTCGAGTGTTTTAACTGATGCATGGAACTATACGTTTTTAGACATAAGTTGTAGCGGCCGCCGTTTTCTTTATGAGTATTTATTACACAGCGTGCTGCGGGGAGAAGTCTGTTCTAACGTTTGAGTCTAAGGTTTATTTTTTTAGCACCTGACGGCTCTTTTTTGCTTCTCATCCGTAAAAACTCTGCATCTTTCACGTGATTCAGTTTATTTTGAACAGTCTCAACAGGATCTTGAGCTTAATTGTGAACGGTTTACGTGGAAAATAAACAAGCGGACACGCCGTGGTTTTACCATCATTGTTGCTAACGACAACGCATAAAAACAAGTGCTTGTCTGTCTGTAGTGTGGTTATATTAAATATAAGGGAAAGAGAGAACTTTAAGAAATTAATATAGCCACTACAGTGACCATCAAAATGATGAAAAAATATTGCCGTAAACAGTTTATTTTGCGACACCACGAAACAAACGATAGCGTAAAATGAAACGATAGACGTTTTTATATCGTCATCCGATATATATCGTTATATTGAACAGCCCTAGTATGAGTAGTCTATCAAATTAAGTAATCTACGTGCATTTGTTGATGAGTGCCTACCTTTTATGAAACCAGTTTGGTCAGGACAAATTAAGAGGGGGGTTATTTTCTCTAGTCTCTTTGAGAGAGCTTTGCAGATTATTTTAAGGTCTACATTTATAAGGGATATTGGACGATAGCTTGAGGGATATACAGGGTCTTTGCCTGGTTTTAGCAGGAGATTAATGTTTGCAGAATTCATATTTGGTGGAAATCTGCCATTTTCTTTGATTTCCAACAACGTTCTGTAAAAAACTGGTGCTAGAATCATCCAGAATTCTTTGTAGAATTCTGCAGGAAAGCCGTCTGGACCTGGAGCCTTATTATTGGGCATACTTATTAGGGCTTCCTGGAGTTCACCCGATGTCAGTGGCGAATCCAGTGCCATTGCTTGAGAGTCTAATAATTTTGGGAGAGTTATGTTGTCTAAAAACTGATCAATTTCCTTTTCAGATGGGTTTATTTGTGGTGAATACAACGTTTTATAGAAATCCTTGAAAATGTTGTTTATTTGTTTCGGTTCATATATTGTGTTCCCAGATGAATCTTGAACAGCACATATAGTTGTTTTTTCTTTATTTATTTTTAGCTGGTTTGCTAGAAATTGACCGGATTTATTACTATGTTCATAATTTTGTAAGCGTAGTCTTTGTACTAAGAATTTTGTGTTTTTATCAATTATCTCATTTAATTCTAGTTTTGTTTTGCGTATTTTGTTCAATGTTTCCTGATCTTGGTGGGACGCGTAGGCTTCTTCTAGTGATTTGATGGTTTTTTCTAATTCCTGAATATTTTTGTTTTCTTTTTTCTTTTTATGTGACGAGAAAGAAATTATTTTACCTCTCATCACAGCTTTCCCTGCTTCCCATAAAACAGAAGCTGATGTTCCGGGAGTGTCATTAAAGTCTAAATATGAAGTCCACTCTTTTTTAAAATATTTAATAAAGTCTTCATCTTTAAGCAGTGATGTATTAAATCTCCAGTTTTTACTTGGCGTAGTGTTATTCTCGTGCATTAGTGTTAAAGATACAGGAGCATGATCGCTGACAGTTATAGGGTGAATCTCAGTGTCTGAAATGTCACTTAGCAGTGAGCTGCTGACCAAAAAATAATCCAGACGAGAGTAGGAGTGATGAACATGTGAGAAAAAAGTATATTCCTTACTGGTGGGGTGAAGGGAGCGCCATGCATCGCAAAGACCAAAGTCGCTCATATACTGTTTGATTATATTTGTGGACTGCCAATTACGCTGAGTTCCTGCTGTATTGAGCCTATCCATTTCTTCATTTAGTCCAAGGTTGAGGTCGCCTCCAAGAACAAGTGTGCCATCTAAGTGTTCAGAGAGTGCACTGAAAAAACCGTGAAAGAATGAGGGATCATCAACATTTGGACCATATACCCTTACAATACATAGCTTTTTATCAAGTATAGATAGTTTAATGATTAAGAATCTGCCCTCTGGATCTATAACTGTATCGAGTACTGTGAAATTAATTTTTTTATGGATTAAAATTGCTACTCCCCTTTGTCTAGAATTATAACAAGCTGAGAACACATTAGGAAACTCAGGTGTTTTAAGTTCATTTGAACCTCTAAGAGGTCTGTGGGTCTCTTGTAAAAGGACAACATCTGCCTGTAGTTTTTTGAGTTGGTTAAATATTTTTAACCTCTTTTCTCTGGAGCCAGCTCCATTTACATTCCATGTAACAAACCTCAGTGCACCCATAGATGTCTGTGTATAACTAGGGGTGTATGCTGTATGTGTGTAGCTTAGACAGGTGGGGAGAATACATCACTTGTTCATAAATAAAGAGAGGGAGAGAGAGAAACAATGTGTGGCGAGATGCTCCCCGAGTCTGACTATGTGTTTGCATATTTACTAATATGAGTACGCTTGGCTTAAGTGTGTGTATCCTGTAGGTCTGTGTGCGCTGTCTGACTGATGTAAATGTGCTGCCGTTGAGCGCATGACTGTGCGTGATCGTGCTGTATGTGTCGAAATAAAGGATGTTGTTTGTGGATGAGTGTGGAAGCAGGTGATCGAAACAGTGAAAGAAAGAAAAAGAAAGAAAGAAACCAAGGACAAGGGTGAGCAGCATAAAAACAAGAGGGGGAAAAAGAGAGAAGAAAAAACGAGAAGAAAAAAAAACGGAAACATTCCA